>NW_026948717.1:0-48748 GCF_035770615.1 Melospiza melodia melodia | reverse complement strand
TGGCAGTCGCTATTTACGGCCGTATTTACGACAGTCGCGCTTTACGGCCGTATTTACGACAGTCGCTATTTACGGCCGTATTTACGACAGTCGCGCTTTACGGCCGTATTTACGGCAGTCGCGCTTTACGGCCGTATTTACGGCAGTCGCGCTTTACGGCCGTATTTACGACAGTCGCGCTTTACGGCCGTATTTACGACAGTCGCGATTTACGGCCGTATTTACGGCAGTCGCGCTTTACGGCCGTATTTACGACAGTCGCGCTTTACGGCCGTATTTACGGCAGTCGCGCTTTACGGCCGTATTTACGACAGTCGCGATTTACGGCCGTATTTACGGCAGTCGCGCTTTACGGCCGTATTTACGACAGTCGCGCTTTACGGCCGTATTTACGACAGTCGCGCTTTACGGCCGTATTTACGGCAGTCGCGCTTTACGGCCGTATTTACGGCAGTCGCGCTTTACGGCCGTATTTACGACAGTCGCGCTTTACGGCCGTATTTACGACAGTCGCTATTTACGGCCGTATTTACGACAGTCGCGCTTTACGGCCGTATTTACGGCAGTCGCGCTTTACGGCCGTATTTACGGCAGTCGCTATTTACGGCCGTATTTACGACAGTCGCGCTTTACGGCCGTATTTACGACAGTCGCGCTTTACGGCCGTATTTACGACAGTCGCGCTTTTCGGCCGTATTTACGGCAGTCGCGCTTTACGGCCGTATTTACGGCAGTCGCGCTTTGCGGCCGTATTTACGGCAGTCGCTATTTACGGCCGTATTTACGACACTCGCGCTTTACGGCCGTATTTACGACAGTCGCGCTTTACGGCCGTATTTACGACAGTCGCGCTTTACGGCCGTATTTACGACAGTCGCGCTTTACGGCCGTAAATACGGCAGTCGCGATTTACGGCCGTATTTACGGCAGTCGCGCTTTACGGCCGTATTTACGACAGTCGCGCTTTACGGCGGTATTTACGACAGTCGCTATTTACGGCCGTATTTACGACAGTCGCGCTTTACGGCCGTATTTACGGCAGTCGCGATTTACGGCCGTATTTACGGCAGTCGCGCTTTACGGCCGTATTTACGACAGTCGCGCTTTACGGCCGTATTTACGGCAGTCGCGCTTTACGGCCGTATTTACGGCAGTCGCGCTTTACGGCCGTATTTACGACAGTCGCGCTTTACGGCCGTATTAACGGCAGTCGCGCTTTACGGCCGTATTTACGACAGTCGCGCTTTACGGCCGTATTTACGGCAGTCGCGCTTTACGGCCGTATTTACGACAGTCGCGCTTTACGGCCGTATTTACGGCAGTCGCGCTTTACGGCCGTATTTACGACAGTCGCGCTTTACGGCCGTATTTACGACAGTCGCGCTTTACGGCCGTATTTACGACAGTCGCGCTTTACGGCCGTATTTACGGCAGTCGCGATTTACGGCCGTATTTACGGCAGTCGCGCTTTACGGCCGTATTTACGACAGTCGCGCTTTACGGCCGTATTTACGGCAGTCGCGCTTTACGGCCGTATTTACGACAGTCGCGCTTTACGGCCGTATTTACGGCAGTCGCGCTTTACGGCCGTATTTACGACAGTCGCGCTTTACGGCCGTATTTACGGCAGTCGCGCTTTACGGCCGTATTTACGGCAGTCGCGCTTTACGGCCGTATTTACGACAGTCGCCCTTTACGGCCGTATTTACGGCAGTCGCGCTTTACGGCCGTATTTACGACATTCGCGCTTTACGGCCGTATTTACGGCAGTCGCGCTTTACGGCCGTATTTACGGCAGTCGCTATTTACGGCCGTATTTACGACAGTCGCGCTTTACGGCCGTATTTACGGCAGTCGCGCTTTACGGCCGTATTTACGGCAGTCGCGCTTTACGGCCGTATTTACGGCAGTCGCTATTTACGGCCGTATTTACGACAGACGCGCTTTACGGCCGTATTTACGACAGTCGCTATTTACGGCCGTATTTACGACAGTCGCGCTTTACGGCCGTATTTACGGCAGTCGCGCTTTACGGCCGTATTTACGGCAGTCGCGCTTTACGGCCGTATTTACGACAGTCGCGCTTTACGGCCGTATTTACGACAGTCGCGATTTACGGCCGTATTTACGGCAGTCGCGCTTTACGGCCGTATTTACGACAGTCGCGCTTTACGGCCGTATTTACGGCAGTCGCGCTTTACGGCCGTATTTACGACAGTCGCGATTTACGGCCGTATTTACGGCAGTCGCGCTTTACGGCCGTATTTACGACAGTCGCGCTTTACGGCCGTATTTACGACAGTCGCGCTTTACGGCCGTATTTACGGCAGTCGCGCTTTACGGCCGTATTTACGGCAGTCGCGCTTTACGGCCGTATTTACGACAGTCGCGCTTTACGGCCGTATTTACGACAGTCGCTATTTACGGCCGTATTTACGACAGTCGCGCTTTACGGCCGTATTTACGGCAGTCGCGCTTTACGGCCGTATTTACGGCAGTCGCTATTTACGGCCGTAGTTACGACAGTCGCGCTTTACGGCCGTATTTACGACAGTCGCGCTTTACGGCCGTATTTACGACAGTCGCGCTTTTCGGCCGTATTTACGGCAGTCGCGCTTTACGGCCGTATTTACGGCAGTCGCGCTTTGCGGCCGTATTTACGGCAGTCGCTATTTACGGCCGTATTTACGACACTCGCGCTTTACGGCCGTATTTACGACAGTCGCGCTTTACGGCCGTATTTACGACAGTCGCGCTTTACGGCCGTATTTACGGCAGTCGCGCTTTACGGCCGTATTTACGGCAGTCGCGATTTACGGCCGTATTTACGACAGTCGCGCTTTACGGCCGTATTTACGACAGTCGCGCTTTACGGCCGTATTTACGGCAGTCGCGCTTTACGGCCGTATTTACGGCAGTCGCGCTTTACGGCCGTATTTACGACAGTCGCGCTTTACGGCCGTATTTACGGCAGTCGCGCTTTACGGCCGTATTTACGGCAGTCGCGCTTTACGGCCGTATTTACGACAGTCGCGCTTTACGGCCGTATTTACGGCAGTCGCGCTTTACGGCCGTATTTACGACAGTCGCGCTTTACGGCCGTATTTACGGCAGTCGCGCTTTACGGCCGTATTTACGACAGTCGCTATTTACGGCCGTATTTACGACAGTCGCGCTTTACGGCCGTATTTACGACAGTCGCTATTTACGGCCGTATTTACGACAGTCGCGCTTTACGGCCGTATTTACGGCAGTCGCGCTTTACGGCCGTATTTACGGCAGTCGCGCTTTACGGCCGTATTTACGACAGTCGCGCTTTACGGCCGTATTTACGACAGTCGCGATTTACGGCCGTATTTACGGCAGTCGCGCTTTACGGCCGTATTTACGACAGTCGCGCTTTACGGCCGTATTTACGGCAGTCGCGCTTTACGGCCGTATTTACGACAGTCGCTATTTACGGCCGTATTTACGACAGTCGCTATTTACGGCCGTATTTACGACAGTCGCGCTTTACGGCCGTATTTACGGAAGTCGCGCTTTACGGCCGTATTTACGACAGTCGCGCTTTACGGCCGTATTTACGGAAGTCGCGCTTTACGGCCGTATTTACGGCAGTCGCGCTTTACGGCCGTATTTACGACAGTCGCGCTTTACGGCCGTATTTACGACAGTCGCGCTTTACGGCCGTATTTACGGCAGTCGCGCTTTACGGCCGTATTTACGGCAGTCGCTATTTACGGCCGTATTTACGACAGTCGCGCTTTACGGCCGTATTTACGACAGTCGCGCTTTACGGCCGTATTTACGACAGTCGCGCTTTTTCGGCCGTATTTACGGCAGTCGCGCTTTTACGGCCGTATTTACGGCAGTCGCGCTTTACGGCCGTATTTACGACAGTCGCTATTTACGGCCGTATTTACGGGCAGTCGCGCTTTACGGCCGTATTTACGGCAGTCGCGCTTTACGGCCGTATTTACGGCAGTCGCGCTTTACGGCCGTATTTACGGCAGTCGCGATTTACGGCCGTATTTACGACAGTCGCGCTTTACGGCCGTATTTACGACAGTCGCGCTTTACGGCCGTATTTACGGCAGTCGCGCTTTACGGCCGTATTTACGACAGTCGCGCTTTACGGCCGTATTTACGGCAGTCGCGCTTTACGGCCGTATTTACGACAGTCGCGCTTTACGGCCGTATTTACGGCAGTCGCGCTTTACGGCCGTATTTACGGCAGTCGCGCTTTACGGCCGTATTTACGACAGTCGCGCTTTACGGCGTATTTACGACAGTCGCTATTTACGGCCGTATTTACGGCAGTCGCGCTTTACGGCCGTATTTACGACAGTCGCGCTTTACGGCCGTATTTACGACAGTCGCGATTTACGGCCGTATTTACGGCAGTCGCGCTTTACGGCCGTATTTACGACAGTGCGCTTTACGGCCGTATTTACGGCAGTCGCGATTTACGGCCGTATTTACGGCAGTCGCGCTTTACGGCCGTATTTACGACAGTCGCGCTTTACGGCCGTATTTACGGCAGTCGCGCTTTACGGCCGTATTTACGGCAGTCGCGCTTTACGGGCCGTATTTACGGCAGTCGCGCTTTACCGGCCGTATTTACGACAGTCGCGATTTACGGCCGTATTTACGGCAGTCGCGCTTTACGGCCGTATTTACGACAGTCGCGCTTTACGGCCGTATTTACGGCAGTCGCGCTTTACGGCCGTATTTACGACAGTCGCGATTTACGGCCGTATTTACGGCAGTCGCGCTTTACGGCCGTATTTACGACAGTCGCGCTTTACGGCCGTATTTACGGCAGTCGCGATTTACGGCCGTATTTACGGCAGTCGCGCTTTACGGCCGTATTTACGGCAGTCGCGCTTTACGGCCGTATTTACGACAGTCGCGCTTTACGGCCGTATTTACGGCAGTCGCGCTTTACGGCCGTATTTACGCAGTCGCGCTTTACGGCCGTATTTACGGCAGTCGCGCTTTACGGCCGTATTTACGACAGTCGCGCTTCTACGGCCGTATTTACGGCAGTCGCGCTTTACGGCCGTATTTACGGCAGTCGCGCTTTACGGCCGTATTTACGACAGTCGCGCTTTACGGCCGTATTTACGGCAGTCGCGCTTTACGGCCGTATTTACGACAGTCGTCGCTCTTACGGCCGTATTTACGACAGTCGCTATTTCGGCCGTATTTACGACAGTCGCGCTTTACGGCCGTATTTACGGCAGTCACGCTTTACGGCCGTATTTACGGCAGTCGCGCTTTACGGCCGTATTTACGACAGTCGCGCTTTACGGCCGTAGTTACGACAGTCGCGCTTTACGGCCGTATTTACGGCAGTCGCGCCTTACGGTCGTATTTACGACAGTCGCGCTTTACGGCCGTATTTACGACAGTCGCGCTTTACGGCCGTATTTACGACAGTCGCTATTTACGGCCGTATTTACGGCAGTCGCGCTTTACGGCCGTATTTACGGCAGTCGCGCTTTACGGCCGTATTTACGGCAGTCGCGCTTTACGGCCGTATTTACGACAGTCGCGATTTACGGCCGTATTTACGGCAGTCGCGCTTTACGGCCGTATTTACGAGAGTCGCGCTTTACGGCCGCATTTACGACAGTCGCGCTTTACGGCCCGCATTTACGACAGTCGCGATTTACGGCCGTATTTACGACAGTCGCGCTTTACGGCCGTATTTACGACAGTCGCGCTTTACGGCCGTAAATACGGCAGTCGCGCTTTACGGCCGTATTTACGGCAGTCGCGATTTACGGCCGTATTTACGGCAGTCGCGCTTTACGGCCGTATTTACGACAGTCGCGCTTTACGGCCGTATTTACGGCAGTCGCGCTTTACGGTCGTATTTACGGCAGTCGCGCTTTACGGCCGTATTACGGCAGTCGCGCTTTACGGCCGTATTTACGACAGTCGCGCTTTACGGCCGTATTTACGGCAGTCGTGCTTTACGGCCGTATTTACGGCAGTCGCGCTTTACGGCCGTATTTACGGCAGTCGCGCTTTACGGCCGTATTTACGGCAGTCGCGCTTTACGGCCGTATTTACGACAGTCGCGCTTTACGGCCGTATTTACGGCAGTCGCGCTTTACGGCCGTATTTACGGCAGTCGCGCTTTACGGCCGTATTTACGGCAGTCGCGCTTTTACGGCCGTATTTACGACAGTCGCGCTTTACGGCCGTATTTACGACAGTCGCGATTTACGGCCGTATTTACGACAGTCGCGCTTTACGGCCGTATTTACGGCAGTCGCGCTTTACGGCCGTATTTACGACAGTCGCGCTTTACGGCCGTATTTACGGCAGTCGCGCTTTACGGCCGTATTTACGGCAGTCGCGCTTTACGGCCGTATTTACGACAGTCGCTGATTTACGGCCGTATTTACGACAGTAGCGCTTTACGGCCGTATTTACGGCAGTCGCGCTTTACGGCCGTATTTACGGCAGTCGCGCTTTACGGCCGTATTTACGGCAGTCGCGCTTTACGGCCGTATTTACGGCAGTCGCGCTTTACGGCCGTATTTACGACAGTCGCGCTTTACGGCCGTATTTACGGCAGTCGCGCTTTACGGCCGTATTTACGGCAGTCGCGCTTTACGGCCGTATTTACGACAGTCGCGCTTTACGGCCGTATTTACGACAGTCGCTATTTACGGCCGTATTTACGACAGTCGCGCTTTACGGCCGTATTTACGGCAGTCGCGCTTTACGGCCGTATTTACGGCAGTCGCGCTTTAGGGCCGTATTTACGACAGTCGCGCTTTACGGCCGTATTTACGGCAGTCGCGCTTTACGGCCGTATTTACGGCAGTCGCGCTTTACGGCCGTATTTACGACAGTCGCGCTTTACGGCCGTATTTACGGCAGTCGCGCTTTACGGCCGTATTTACGGCAGTCGCTATTTACGGCCGTATTTAAGACAGTCGCGCTTTACGGCCGTATTTACGGCAGTCGCGCTTTACGGCCGTATTTACGGCAGTCGCGCTTTACGGCCGTATTTACGGCAGTCGCTATTTACGGCCGTATTTACGACAGTCGCGCTTTACGGCCGTATTTACGACAGTCGCTATTTACGGCCGTATTTACGACAGTCGCGCTTTACGGCCGTATTTACGGCAGTCGCGCTTTACGGCCGTATTTACGGCAGTCGCGCTTTACGGCCGTATTTACGGCAGTCGCGCTTTACGGCCGTATTTACGGCAGTCGCGCTTTACGGCCGTATTTACGACAGTCGCGCTTTACGGCCGTATTTACGACAGTCGCGCTTTACGGCCGTATTTACGACAGTCGCGCTTTACGGCCGTATTTACGGCAGTCGCGCTTTACGGCCGTATTTACGACAGTCGCGCTTTACGGCCGTATTTACGGCAGTCGCGCTTTACGGCCGTATTTACGGCAGTCGCGCTTTACGGCCGTATTTACGACAGTCGCTATTTACGGCCGTATTTACGACAGTCGCGCTTTACGGCCGTATTTACGACAGTCGCTATTTACGGCCGTATTTACGACAGTCGCGCTTTACGGCCGTATTTACGGCAGTCGCGCTTTACGGCCGTATTTACAGTAGTCGCGCTTTACGGCCGTATTTACGGCAGTCGCGCTTTACGGCCGTATTTACGGCAGTCGCGCTTTACGGCCGTATTTACGACAGTCGCGCTTTACGGCCGTATTTACGACAGTCGCGATTTACGGCCGTATTTACGGCAGTCGCGCTTTACGGCCGTATTTACGACAGTCGCGCTTTACGGCCGTATTTACGGCAGTCGCGCTTTACGGCCGTATTTACGGCAGTCGCGCTTTACGGCCGTATTTACGACAGTCGCTATTTACGGCCGTATTTACGGCAGTCGCGCTTTACGGCCGTATTTACGGCAGTCGCTATTTACGGCCGTATTTACGACAGTCGCGCTTTACGGCCGTATTTACGGCAGTCGCGCTTTACGGCCGTATTTACGGCAGTCGCGCTTTACGGCCGTATTTACGGCAGTCGCGCTTTACGGCCGTATTTACGACAGTCGCTATTTACGGCCGTATTTACGGCAGTCGCGCTTTACGGCCGTATTTACGGCAGTCGCGCTTTACGGCCGTATTTACGGCAGTCGCGCTTTACGGCCGTATTTACGGCAGTCGCGCTTTACGGCCGTATTTACGGCAGTCGCGCTTTACGGCCGTATTTACGACAGTCGCGATTTACGGCCGTATTTACGGCAGTCGCGCTTTACGGCCGTATTTACGACAGTCGCGCTTTACGGCCGTATTTACGACAGTCGCGCTTTACGGCCGTATTTACGACAGTCGCGCTTTACGGCCGTAAATACGGCAGTCGCGATTTACGGCCGTATTTACGGCAGTCGCGCTTTACGGCCGTATTTACGACAGTCGCGATTTACGGTCGTATTTACGGCAGTCGCGCTTTACGGCCGTATTTACGACAGTCGCGCTTTACGGCCGTATTTACGGCAGTCGCGATTTACGGCCGTATTTACGGCAGTCGCGCTTTACGGTCGTATTTACGGCAGTCGCGCTTTACGGCCGTATTTACGGCAGTCGCGCTTTACGGCCGTATTTACGACAGTCGCGCTTTACGGCCGTATTTACGGCAGTCGTGCTTTACGGCCGTATTTACGGCAGTCGCGCTTTACGGCCGTATTTACGACAGTCGCGCTTTACGGCCGTATTTACGACAGTCGCGCTTTACGGCCGTATTTACGGCAGTCGCGATTTACGGCCGTATTTACGGCAGTCGCGCTTTACGGCCGTATTTACGACAGTCGCGCTTTACGGCCGTATTTACGGCAGTCGCGCTTTACGGCCGTATTTACGACAGTCGCGATTTACGGCCGTATTTACGGCAGTCGCGCTTTACGGCCGTATTTACGGCAGTCGCGCTTTACGGCCGTATTTACGGCAGTCGCGCTTTACGGCCGTATTTACAGCAGTCGCGCTTTACGGCCGTATTTACGGCAGTCGCGCTTTACGGCCGTATTTACGACAGTCGCGATTTACGGCCGTATTTACGGCAGTCGCGCTTTACGGCCGTATTTACGGCAGTCGCGCTTTACGGCCGTATTTACGGCAGTCGCGCTTTACGGCCGTATTTACGACAGTCGCGCTTTACGGCCGTATTTACGGCAGTCGCGCTTTACGGCCGTATTTACGGCAGTCGCGCTTTACGGCCGTATTTACGGCAGTCGCGCTTTACGGCCGTATTTACGGCAGTCGCGCTTTACGGCCGTATTTACGGCAGTCGCGCTTTACGGCCGTATTTACGGCAGTCGCGCTTTACGGCCGTATTTACGGCAGTCGCGCTTTACGGCCGTATTTACGGCAGTCGCGCTTTACGGCCGTATTTACGGCAGTCGCGCTTTACGGCC
Source organism: Melospiza melodia melodia (assembly GCF_035770615.1). Taxonomy (NCBI): domain Eukaryota; kingdom Metazoa; phylum Chordata; class Aves; order Passeriformes; family Passerellidae; genus Melospiza; species Melospiza melodia. Next base: position 39,341 of record NW_026948717.1, on the reverse strand, counting down.
GTATTTACGGCAGTCGCGCTTTACGGCCGTATTTACGGCAGTCGCGCTTTACGGCCGTATTTACGGCAGTCGCGCTTTACGGCCGTATTTACGACAGTCGCCCTTTACGGCCGTATTTACGGCAGTCGCGCTTTACGGCCGTATTTACGACATTCGCGCTTTACGGCCGTATTTACGGCAGTCGCGCTTTACGGCCGTATTTACGGCAGTCGCTATTTACGGCCGTATTTACGACAGTCGCGCTTTACGGCCGTATTTACGGCAGTCGCGCTTTACGGCCGTATTTACGGCAGTCGCGCTTTACGGCCTTATTTACGGCAGTCGCGCTTTACGGCCGTATTTACGACAGTCGCCCTTTACGGCCGTATTTACGGCAGTCGCGCTTTACGGCCGTATTTACGACATTCGCGCTTTACGGCCGTATTTACGGCAGTCGCGCTTTACGGCCGTATTTACGGCAGTCGCTATTTACGGCCGTATTTACGACAGTCGCGCTTTACGGCCGTATTTACGGCAGTCGCGCTTTACGGCCGTATTTACGACAGTCGCGCTTTACGGCCGTATTTACGGCAGTCGCTATTTACGGCCGTATTTACGACAGTCGCGCTTTACGGCCGTATTTACGACAGTCGCTATTTACGGCCGTATTTACGACAGTCGCGCTTTACGGCCGTATTTACGGCAGTCGCGCTTTACGGCCGTATTTACGGCAGTCGCGCTTTACGGCCGTATTTACGACAGTCGCGCTTTACGGCCGTATTTACGACAGTCGCGATTTACGGCCGTATTTACGGCAGTCGCGCTTTACGGCCGTATTTACGACAGTCGCGCTTTACGGCCGTATTTACGGCAGTCGCGCTTTACGGCCGTATTTACGACAGTCGCGATTTACGGCCGTATTTACGGCAGTCGCGCTTTACGGCCGTATTTACGGCAGTCGCGCTTTACGGCCGTATTTACGACAGTCGCGCTTTACGGCCGTATTTACGGCAGTCGCGCTTTACGGCCGTATTTACGGCAGTCGCGCTTTACGGCCGTATTTACGACAGTCGCGCTTTAAGGCCGTATTTACGACAGTCGCTATTTACGGCCGTATTTACGACAGTCGCGCTTTACGGCCGTATTTACGGCAGTCGCGCTTTGCGGCCGTATTTACGGCAGTCGCTATTTACGGCCGTATTTACGACACTCGCGCTTTACGGCCGTATTTACGACTGTCGCGCTTTACGGCCGTATTTACGACAGTCGCGCTTTACGGCCGTATTTACGGCAGTCGCGCTTTACGGCCGTATTTACGGCAGTCGCGATTTACGGCCGTATTTACGACAGTCGCGCTTTACGGCCGTATTTACGACAGTCGCGCTTTACGGCCGTATTTACGGCAGTCGTGCTTTACGGCCGTATTTACGGCAGTCGCGCTTTACGGCCGTATTTACGACAGTCGCGCTTTACGGCCGTATTTACGGCAGTCGCGCTTTACGGCCGTATTTACGGCAGTCGCGCTTTACGGCCGTATTTACGACAGTCGCGCTTTACGGCCGTATTTACGGCAGTCGCGCTTTACGGCCGTATTTACGACAGTCGCGCTTTACGGCCGTATTTACGGCAGTCGCGCTTTACGGCCGTATTTACGACAGTCGCTATTTACGGCCGTATTTACGACAGTCGCGCTTTACGGCCGTATTTACGACAGTCGCGCTTTACGGCCGTATTTACGACAGTCGCGCTTTACGGCCGTAGTTACGACAGTCGCGCTTTACGGCCGTATTTACGGCAGTCGCGCCTTACGGCCGTATTTACGACAGTCGCGCTTTACGGCCGTATTTACGACAGTCGCGCTTTACGGCCGTATTTACGACAGTCGCTATTTACGGCCGTATTTACGGCAGTCGCGCTTTACGGCCGTATTTACGGCAGTCGCGCTTTACGGCCGTATTTACGGCAGTCGCGCTTTACGGCCGTATTTACGACAGTCGCGATTTACGGCCGTATTTACGGCAGTCGCGCTTTACGGCCGTATTTACGAGAGTCGCGCTTTACGGCCGCATTTACGACAGTCGCGCTTTACGGCCGCATTTACGACAGTCGCGATTTACGGCCGTATTTACGACAGTCGCGCTTTACGGCCGTATTTACGACAGTCGCGCTTTACGGCCGTAAATACGGCAGTCGCGCTTTACGGCCGTATTTACGGCAGTCGCGATTTACGGCCGTATTTACGGCAGTCGCGCTTTACGGCCGTATTTACGACAGTCGCGCTTTACGGCCGTATTTACGGCAGTCGCGCTTTACGGCCGTATTTACGGCAGTCGCGCTTTACGGCCGTATTTACGGCAGTCGCGCTTTACGGCCGTATTTACGACAGTCGCGCTTTACGGCCGTATTTACGGCAGTCGTGCTTTACGGCCGTATTTACGGCAGTCGCGCTTTACGGCCGTATTTACGGCAGTCGCGCTTTACGGCCGTATTTACGACAGTCGCGCTTTACGGCCGTATTTACGGCAGTCGCGCTTTACGGCCGTATTTACGGCAGTCGCGCTTTACGGCCGTATTTACGGCAGTCGCGCTTTACGGCCGTATTTACGGCAGTCGCGCTTTACGGCCGTATTTATGACAGTCGCGCTTTACGGCCGTATTTACGACAGTCGCGATTTACGGCCGTATTTACGACAGTCGCGCTTTACGGCCGTATTTACGGCAGTCGCGCTTTACGGCCGTATTTACGACAGTCGCGCTTTACGGCCGTATTTACGGCAGTCGCGCTTTACGGCCGTATTTACGGCAGTCGCGCTTTACGGCCGTATTTACGACAGTCGCTATTTACGGCCGTATTTACGACAGTAGCGCTTTACGGCCGTATTTACGGCAGTCGCGCTTTACGGCCGTATTTACGGCAGTCGCGCTTTACGGCCGTATTTACGGCAGTCGCGCTTTACGGCCGTATTTACGGCAGTCGCGCTTTACGGCCGTATTTACGACAGTCGCGCTTTACGGCCGTATTTACGGCAGTCGCGCTTTACGGCCGTATTTACGGCAGTCGCGCTTTACGGCCGTATTTACGACAGTCGCGCTTTACGGCCGTATTTACGACAGTCGCTATTTACGGCCGTATTTACGACAGTCGCGCTTTACGGCCGTATTTACGGCAGTCGCGCTTTACGGCCGTATTTACGGCAGTCGCGCTTTAGGGCCGTATTTACGACAGTCGCGCTTTACGGCCGTATTTACGGCAGTCGCGCTTTACGGCCGTATTTACGGCAGTCGCGCTTTACGGCCGTCTTTACGACAGTCGCGCTTTACGGCCGTATTTACGGCAGTCGCGCTTTACGGCCGTATTTACGGCAGTCGCTATTTACGGCCGTATTTAAGACAGTCGCGCTTTACGGCCGTATTTACGGCAGTCGCGCTTTACGGCCGTATTTACGGCAGTCGCGCTTTACGGCCGTATTTACGGCAGTCGCTATTTACGGCCGTATTTACGACAGTCGCGCTTTACGGCCGTATTTACGACAGTCGCTATTTACGGCCGTATTTACGACAGTCGCGCTTTACGGCCGTATTTACGGCAGTCGCGCTTTACGGCCGTATTTACGGCAGTCGCGCTTTACGGCCGTATTTACGGCAGTCGCGCTTTACGGCCGTATTTACGACAGTCGCGCTTTACGGCCGTATTTACGACAGTCGCGCTTTACGGCCGTATTTACGACAGTCGCGCTTTACGGCCGTATTTACGGCAGTCGCGCTTTACGGCCGTATTTACGACAGTCGCGCTTTACGGCCGTATTTACGGCAGTCGCGCTTTACGGCCGTATTTACGGCAGTCGCGCTTTACGGCCGTATTTACGACAGTCGCTATTTACGGCCGTATTTACGACAGTCGCGCTTTACGGCCGTATTTACGACAGTCGCTATTTACGGCCGTATTTACGACAGTCGCGCTTTACGGCCGTATTTACGGCAGTCGCGCTTTACGGCCGTATTTACAGTAGTCGCGCTTTACGGCCGTATTTACGGCAGTCGCGCTTTACGGCCGTATTTACGGCAGTCGCGCTTTACGGCCGTATTTACGACAGTCGCGCTTTACGGCCGTATTTACGACAGTCGCGATTTACGGCCGTATTTACGGCAGTCGCGCTTTACGGCCGTATTTACGACAGTCGCGCTTTACGGCCGTATTTACGGCAGTCGCGCTTTACGGCCGTATTTACGGCAGTCGCGCTTTACGGCCGTATTTACGACAGTCGCTATTTACGGCCGTATTTACGGCAGTCGCGCTTTACGGCCGTATTTACGGCAGTCGCTATTTACGGCCGTATTTACGACAGTCGCGCTTTACGGCCGTATTTACGGCAGTCGCGCTTTACGGCCGTATTTACGGCAGTCGCGCTTTACGGCCGTATTTACGGCAGTCGCGCTTTACGGCCGTATTTACGACAGTCGCTATTTACGGCCGTATTTACGGCAGTCGCGCTTTACGGCCGTATTTACGGCAGTCGCGCTTTACGGCCGTATTTACGGCAGTCGCGCTTTACGGCCGTATTTACGGCAGTCGCGCTTTACGGCCGTATTTACGACAGTCGCGATTTACGGCCGTATTTACGGCAGTCGCGCTTTACGGCCGTATTTACGACAGTCGCGCTTTACGGCCGTATTTACGACAGTCGCGCTTTACGGCCGTATTTACGACAGTCGCGCTTTACGGCCGTAAATACGGCAGTCGCGATTTACGGCCGTATTTACGGCAGTCGCGCTTTACGGCCGTATTTACGACAGTCGCGATTTACGGTCGTATTTACGGCAGTCGCGCTTTACGGCCGTATTTACGACAGTCGCGCTTTACGGCCGTATTTACGGCAGTCGCGATTTACGGCCGTATTTACGGCAGTCGCGCTTTACGGTCGTATTTACGGCAGTCGCGCTTTACGGCCGTATTTACGGCAGTCGCGCTTTACGGCCGTATTTACGACAGTCGCGCTTTACGGCCGTATTTACGGCAGTCGTGCTTTACGGCCGTATTTACGGCAGTCGCGCTTTACGGCCGTATTTACGACAGTCGCGCTTTACGGCCGTATTTACGACAGTCGCGCTTTACGGCCGTATTTACGGCAGTCGCGATTTACGGCCGTATTTACGGCAGTCGCGCTTTACGGCCGTATTTACGACAGTCGCGCTTTACGGCCGTATTTACGGCAGTCGCGCTTTACGGCCGTATTTACGACAGTCGCGATTTACGGCCGTATTTACGGCAGTCGCGCTTTACGGCCGTATTTACGGCAGTCGCGCTTTACGGCCGTATTTACGGCAGTCGCGCTTTACGGCCGTATTTACAGCAGTCGCGCTTTACGGCCGTATTTACGGCAGTCGCGCTTTACGGCCGTATTTACGGCAGTCGCGATTTACGGCCGTATTTACGGCAGTCGCGCTTTACGGCCGTATTTACGGCAGTCGCGCTTTACGGCCGTATTTACGGCAGTCGCGCTTTACGGCCGTATTTACGACAGTCGCGCTTTACGGCCGTATTTACGGCAGTCGCGCTTTACGGCCGTATTTACGGCAGTCGCGCTTTACGGCCGTATTTACGGCAGTCGCGCTTTACGGCCGTATTTACGACAGTCGCGCTTTACGGCCGTATTTACGGCAGTCGCGCTTTACGGCCGTATTTACGGCAGTCGCGCTTTACGGCCGTATTTACGGCAGTCGCGCTTTACGGCCGTATTTACGGCAGTCGCGCTTTACGGCCGTATTTACGACAGTCGCGCTTTACGGCCGTATTTACGGCAGTCGCGCTTTACGGCCGTATTTACGGCAGTCGCGCTTTACGGCCGTATTTACGGCAGTCGCGCTTTACGGCCGTATTTACGGCAGTCGCGCTTTACGGCCGTATTTACGGCAGTCGCGCTTTACGGCCGTATTTACGACAGTCGCCCTTTACGGCCGTATTTACGGCAGTCGCGCTTTACGGCCGTATTTACGACATTCGCGCTTTACGGCCGTATTTACGGCAGTCGCGCTTTACGGCCGTATTTACGGCAGTCGCTATTTACGGCCGTATTTACGACAGTCGCGCTTTACGGCCGTATTTACGGCAGTCGCGCTTTACGGCCGTATTTACGGCAGTCGCGCTTTACGGCCTTATTTACGGCAGTCGCGCTTTACGGCCGTATTTACGACAGTCGCCCTTTACGGCCGTATTTACGGCAGTCGCGCTTTACGGCCGTATTTACGACATTCGCGCTTTACGGCCGTATTTACGGCAGTCGCGCTTTACGGCCGTATTTACGGCAGTCGCTATTTACGGCCGTATTTACGACAGTCGCGCTTTACGGCCGTATTTACGGCAGTCGCGCTTTACGGCCGTATTTACGACAGTCGCGCTTTACGGCCGTATTTACGGCAGTCGCTATTTACGGCCGTATTTACGACAGTCGCGCTTTACGGCCGTATTTACGACAGTCGCTATTTACGGCCGTATTTACGACAGTCGCGCTTTACGGCCGTATTTACGGCAGTCGCGCTTTACGGCCGTATTTACGACAGTCGCGCTTTACGGCCGTATTTACGACAGTCGCGATTTACGGCCGTATTTACGGCAGTCGCGCTTTACGGCCGTATTTACGACAGTCGCGCTTTACGGCCGTATTTACGGCAGTCGCGCTTTACGGCCGTATTTACGACAGTCGCGATTTACGGCCGTATTTACGGCAGTCGCGCTTTACGGCCGTATTTACGGCAGTCGCGCTTTACGGCCGTATTTACGACAGTCGCGCTTTACGGCCGTATTTACGGCAGTCGCGCTTTACGGCCGTATTTACGGCAGTCGCGCTTTACGGCCGTATTTACGACAGTCGCGCTTTAAGGCCGTATTTACGACAGTCGCTATTTACGGCCGTATTTACGACAGTCGCGCTTTACGGCCGTATTTACGGCAGTCGCGCTTTGCGGCCGTATTTACGGCAGTCGCTATTTACGGCCGTATTTACGACACTCGCGCTTTACGGCCGTATTTACGACTGTCGCGCTTTACGGCCGTATTTACGACAGTCGCGCTTTACGGCCGTATTTACGGCAGTCGCGCTTTACGGCCGTATTTACGGCAGTCGCGATTTACGGCCGTATTTACGACAGTCGCGCTTTACGGCCGTATTTACGACAGTCGCGCTTTACGGCCGTATTTACGGCAGTCGCGCTTTACGGCCGTATTTACGGCAGTCGCGCTTTACGGCCGTATTTACGACAGTCGCGCTTTACGGCCGTATTTACGGCAGTCGCGCTTTACGGCCGTATTTACGGCAGTCGCGCTTTACGGCCGTATTTACGACAGTCGCGCTTTACGGCCGTATTTACGGCAGTCGCGCTTTACGGCCGTATTTACGACAGTCGCGCTTTACGGCCGTATTTACGGCAGTCGCGCTTTACGGCCGTATTTACGACAGTCGCTATTTACGGCCGTATTTACGACAGTCGCGCTTTACGGCCGTATTTACGACAGTCGCTATTTACGGCCGTATTTACGACAGTCGCGCTTTACGGCCGTATTTACGGCAGTCGCGCTTTACGGCCGTATTTACGGCAGTCGCGCTTTACGGCCGTATTTACGACAGTCGCGCTTTACGGCCGTATTTACGACAGTCGCGATTTACGGCCGTATTTACGGCAGTCGCGCTTTACGGCCGTATTTACGACAGTCGCGCTTTACGGCCGTATTTACGACAGTCGCTATTTACGGCCGTATTTACGACAGTCGCTATTTACGGCCGTATTTACGACAGTCGCGCTTTACGGCCGTATTTACGGAAGTCGCGCTTTACGGCCGTATTTACGGCAGTCGCGCTTTACGGCCGTATTTACGACAGTCGCGCTTTACGGCCGTATTTACGACAGTCGCGCTTTACGGCCGTATTTACGACAGTCGCGCTTTACGGCCGTATTTACGGCAGTCGCGCTTTACGGCCGTATTTACGGCAGTCGCTATTTACGGCCGTATTTACGACAGTCGCGCTTTACGGCCGTATTTACGACAGTCGCGCTTTACGGCCGTATTTACGACAGTCGCGCTTTTCGGCCGTATTTACGGCAGTCGCGCTTTACGGCCGTATTTACGGCAGTCGCGCTTTTCGGCCGTATTTACGACAGTCGCTATTTACGGCCGTATTTACGGCAGTCGCGCTTTACGGCCGTATTTACGGCAGTCGCGCTTTACGGCCGTATTTACGGCAGTCGCGCTTTACGGCCATATTTACGGCAGTCGCGATTTACGGCCGTATTTACGACAGTCGCGCTTTACGGCCGTATTTACGACAGTCGCGCTTTACGGCCGTATTTACGGCAGTCGCGCTTTACGGCCGTATTTACGACAGTCGCGCTTTACGGCCGTATTTACGGCAGTCGCGCTTTACGGCCGTATTTACGACAGTCGCGCTTTACGGCCGTATTTACGGCAGTCGCGCTTTACGGCCGTATTTACGGCAGTCGCGCTTTACGGCCGTATTTACGACAGTCGCGCTTTACGGCCGTATTTACGACAGTCGCTATTTACGGCCGTATTTACGGCAGTCGCGCTTTACGGCCGTATTTACGACAGTCGCGATTTACGGCCGTATTTACGGCAGTCGCGCTTTACGGCCGTATTTACGACAGTCGCGATTTACGGCCGTATTTACGGCAGTCGCGCTTTACGGCCGTATTTACGACAGTCGCGCTTTACGGCCGTATTTACGGCAGTCGCGATTTACGGCCGTATTTACGGCAGTCGCGCTTTACGGCCATATTTACGACAGTCGCGCTTTACGGCCGTATTTACGGCAGTCGCGCTTTACGGCCGTATTTACGGCAGTCGCGCTTTACGGCCGTATTTACGGCAGTCGCGCTTTACGGCCGTATTTACGACAGTCGCGATTTACGGCCGTATTTACGGCAGTCGCGCTTTACGGCCGTATTTACGACAGTCGCGCTTTACGGCCGTATTTACGGCAGTCGCGCTTTACGGCCGTATTTACGACAGTCGCGATTTACGGCCGTATTTACGGCAGTCGCGCTTTACGGCCGTATTTACGACAGTCGCGCTTTACGGCCGTATTTACGGCAGTCGCGATTTACGGCCGTATTTACGGCAGTCGCGCTTTACGGCCGTATTTACGACAGTCGCGCTTTACGGCCGTATTTACGGCAGTCGCGCTTTACGGCCGTATTTACGACAGTCGCGCTTTACGGCCGTATTTACGGCAGTCGCGCTTTACGGCCGTATTTACGGCAGTCGCGCTTTACGGCCGTATTTACGGCAGTCGCGCTTTACGGCCGTATTTACGACAGTCGCGCTTTACGGCCGTATTTACGGCAGTCGCGCTTTACGGCCGTATTTACGGCAGTCGCGCTTTACGGCCGTATTTACGACAGTCGCGCTTTACGGCCGTATTTACGGCAGTCGCGCTTTACGGCCGTATTTACGACAGTCGCGCTTTACGGCCGTATTTACGACAGTCGCTATTTTCGGCCGTATTTACGACAGTCGCGCTTTACGGCCGTATTTACGGCAGTCACGCTTTACGGCCGTATTTACGGCAGTCGCGCTTTACGGCCGTATTTACGACAGTCGCGCTTTACGGCCGTAGTTACGACAGTCGCGATTTACGGCCGTATTTACGGCAGTCGCGCCTTACGGTCGTATTTACGACAGTCGCGCTTTACGGCCGTATTTACGACAGTCGCGCTTTACGGCCGTATTTACGACAGTCGCTATTTACGGCCGTATTTACGGCAGTCGCGCTTTACGGCCGTATTTACGGCAGTCGCGCTTTACGGCCGTATTTACGGCAGTCGCGCTTTACGGCCGTATTTACGACAGTCGCGATTTACGGCCGTATTTACGGCAGTCGCGCTTTACGGCCGTATTTACGAGAGTCGCGCTTTACGGCCGCATTTACGACAGTCGCGCTTTACGGCCGCATTTACGACAGTCGCGATTTACGGCCGTATTTACGACAGTCGCGCTTTACGGCCGTATTTACGACAGTCGCGCTTTACGGCCGTAAATACGGCAGTCGCGCTTTACGGCCGTATTTACGGCAGTCGCGATTTACGGCCGTATTTACGGCAGTCGCGCTTTACGGCCGTATTTACGACAGTCGCGCTTTACGGCCGTATTTACGGCAGTCGCGCTTTACGGTCGTATTTACGGCAGTCGCGCTTTACGGCCGTATTTACGGCAGTCGCGCTTTACGGCCGTATTTACGACAGTCGCGCTTTACGGCCGTATTTACGGCAGTCGTGCTTTACGGCCGTATTTACGGCAGTCGCGCTTTACGGCCGTATTTACGGCAGTCGCGCTTTACGGCCGTATTTACGGCAGTCGCGCTTTACGGCCGTATTTACGACAGTCGCGCTTTACGGCCGTATTTACGGCAGTCGCGCTTTACGGCCGTATTTACGGCAGTCGCGCTTTACGGCCGTATTTACGGCAGTCGCGCTTTACGGCCGTATTTACGACAGTCGCGCTTTACGGCCGTATTTACGACAGTCGCGATTTACGGCCGTATTTACGACAGTCGCGCTTTACGGCCGTATTTACGGCAGTCGCGCTTTACGGCCGTATTTACGACAGTCGCGCTTTACGGCCGTATTTACGGCAGTCGCGCTTTACGGCCGTATTTACGGCAGTCGCGTTTTACGGCCGTATTTACGACAGTCGCTATTTACGGCCGTATTTACGACAGTAGCGCTTTACGGCCGTATTTACGGCAGTCGCGCTTTACGGCCGTATTTACGGCAGTCGCGCTTTACGGCCGTATTTACGGCAGTCGCGCTTTACGGCCGTATTTACGGCAGTCGCGCTTTACGGCCGTATTTACGACAGTCGCGCTTTACGGCCGTATTTACGGCAGTCGCGCTTTACGGCCGTATTTACGGCAGTCGCGCTTTACGGCCGTATTTACGACAGTCGCGCTTTACGGCCGTATTTACGACAGTCGCTATTTACGGCCGTATTTACGACAGTCGCGCTTTAGGGCCGTATTTACGGCAGTCGCGCTTTACGGCCGTATTTACGGCAGTCGCGCTTTAGGGCCGTATTTACGACAGTCGCGCTTTACGGCCGTATTTACGGCAGTCGCGCTTTACGGCCGTATTTACGGCAGTCGCGCTTTATGGCCGTATTTACGACAGTCGCGCTTTACGGCCGTATTTACGGCAGTCGCGCTTTACGGCCGTATTTACGGCACTCGCTATTTACGGCCGTATTTAAGACAGTCGCGCTTTACGGCCGTATTTACGGCAGTCGCGCTTTACGGCCGTATTTACGACAGTCGCGCTTTACGGCCGTATTTACGGCAGTCGCTATTTACGGCCGTATTTACGACAGTCGCGCTTTACGGCCGTATTTACGACAGTCGCTATTTACGGCCGTATTTACGACAGTCGCGCTTTACGGCCGTATTTACGGCAGTCGCGCTTTACGGCCGTATTTACGGCAGTCGCGCTTTACGGCCGTATTTATGGCAGTCGCGCTTTACGGCCGTATTTACGGCAGTCGCGCTTTACGGCCGTATTTACGGCAGTCGCGCTTTACGGCCGTATTTACGACAGTCGCGCTTTACGGCCGTATTTACGACAGTCGCGCTTTACGGCCGTATTTACGGCAGTCGCGCTTTACGGCTGTATATACGACAGTCGCGCTTTACGGCCGTATTTACGGCAGTCGCGCTTTACGGCCGTATTTACGGCAGTCGCGCTTTACGGCCGTATTTACGACAGTCGCTATTTACGGCCGTATTTACGACAGTCGCGCTTTACGGCCGTATTTACGACAGTCGCTATTTACGGCCGTATTTACGGCAGTCGCGCTTTACGGCCGTATTTACGGCAGTCGCGCTTTACGGCCGTATTTACGACAGTCGCGCTTTACGGCCGTATTTACGGCAGTCGCGCTTTACGGCCGTATTTACGGCAGTCGCGCTTTACGGCCGTATTTACGACAGTCGCGCTTTACGGCCGTATTTACGACAGTCGCGATTTACGGCCGTATTTACGGCAGTCGCGCTTTACGGCCGTATTTACGACAGTCGCGCTTTACGGCCGTATTTACGGCAGTCGCGCTTTACGGCCGTATTTACGGCAGTCGCGCTTTACGGCCGTATTTACGACAGTCGCTATTTACGGCCGTATTTACGGCAGTCGCGCTTTACGGCCGTATTTACGGCAGTCGCTATTTACGGCCGTATTTACGACAGTCGCGCTTTACGGCCGTATTTACGGCAGTCGCGCTTTACGGCCGTATTTACGGCAGTCGCGCTTTACGGCCGTATTTACGACAGTCGCGCTTTACGGCCGTAAATACGGCAGTCGCGATTTACGGCCGTATTTACGGCAGTCGCGCTTTACGGCCGTATTTACGACAGTCGCGATTTACGGCCGTATTTACGGCAGTCGCGCTTTACGGCCGTATTTACGACAGTCGCGCTTTACGGCCGTATTTACGGCAGTCGCGATTTACGGCCGTATTTACGGCAGTCGCGCTTTACGGTCGTATTTACGGCAGTCGCGCTTTACGGCCGTATTTACGGCAGTCGCGCTTTACGGCCGTATTTACGACAGTCGCGCTTTACGGCCGTATTTACGGCAGTCGCGCTTTACGGCCGTATTTACGACAGTCGCGCTTTACGGCCGTATTTACGACAGTCGCGATTTACGGCCGTATTTACGACAGTCGCGCTTTACGGCCGTATTTACGGCAGTCGCGCTTTACGGCCGTATTTACGGCAGTCGCGATTTACGGCCGTATTTACGGCAGTCGCGCTTTACGGCCGTATTTACGACAGTCGCGCTTTACGGCCGTATTTACGGCAGTCGCGCTTTACGGCCGTATTTACGGCAGTCGCGCTTTACGGCCGTATTTACGGCAGTCGCGCTTTACGGCCGTATTTACGGCAGTCGCGCTTTACGGCCGTATTTACGGCAGTCGCGCTTTACGGCCGTATTTACGACAGTCGCGCTTTACGGCCGTATTTACGGCAGTCGCGCTTTACGGCCGTATTTACGGCAGTCGCGCTTTACGGCCGTATTTACGTCAGTCGCGCTTTACGGCCGTATTTACGACAGTCGCTATTTACGGCCGTATTTACGACAGTCGCGCTTTACGGCCGTATTTACGGCAGTCGCGCTTTACGGCCGTATTTACGGCAGTCGCGCTTTACGGCCGTATTTACGACAGTCGCGCTTTACGGCCGTATTTACGACAGTCGCGCTTTACGGCCGTATTTACGGCAGTCGCGCTTTACGGCCGTATTTACGGCAGTCGCGCTTTATGGCCGTATTTCCGACAGTCGCGCTTTACGGCCGTATTTACGGCAGTCGCGCTTTACGGCCGTATTTACGGCAGTCGCGCTTTACGGCCGTATTTACGGCAGTCGCTATTTACGGCCGTATTTACGACAGTCGCGCTTTACGGCCGTATTTACGACAGTCGCTATTTACGGCCGTATTTACGACAGTCGCGCTTTACGGCCGTATTTACGGCAGTCGCGCTTTACGGCCGTATTTACGGCAGTCGCGCTTTACGGCCGTATTTACGGCAGTCGCGCTTTACGGCCGTATTTACGGCAGTCGCGCTTTACGGCCGTATTTACGGCAGTCGCGCTTTACGGCCGTATTCACGGCAGTCGCGCTTTACGGCCGTATTTACGGCAGTCGCGCTTTACGGCCGTATTTACGGCAGTCGCGATTTACGGCCGTATTTACGACAGTCGCGCTTTACGGCCGTATTTACGACAGTCGCGCTTTACGGCCGTATTTACGGCAGTCGCGCTTTACGGCCGTATTTACGACAGTCGCGCTTTACGGCCGTATTTACGGCAGTCGCGCTTTACGGCCGTATTTACGGCAGTCGCGATTTACGGCCGTATTTACGACAGTCGCGCTTTACGGCCGTATTTACGGCAGTCGCGCTTTACGGCCGTATTTACGGCAGTCGCGCTTTACGGCCGTATTTACGACAGTCGCGCTTTACGGCCGTATTTACGACAGTCGCGCTTGACGGCCGTATTTACGGCAGTCGCGCTTTACGGCCGTATTTACGGCAGTCGCGATTTACGGCCGTATTTACGACAGTCGCTATTTACGGCCGTATTTACGACAGTCGCGCTTTACGGCCGTATTTACGGCAGTCGCGCTTTACGGCCGTATTTACGGCAGTCGCGCTTTACGGCCGTATTTACGGCAGTCGCGCTTTACGGCCGTATTTACGACAGTCGCTATTTACGGCCGTATTTACGGCAGTCGCGCTTTACGGCCGTATTTACGGCAGTCGCGCTTTACGGCCGTATTTACGGCAGTCGCGCTTTACGGCCGTATTTACGGCAGTCGCGATTTACGGCCGTATTTACGACAGTCGCGCTTTACGGCCGTATTTACGACAGTCGCGCTTTACGGCCGTATTTACGGCAGTCGCGCTTTACGGCCGTATTTACGGCAGTCGCGCTTTACGGCCGTATTTACGGCAGTCGCGCTTTACGGCCGTATTTACGACAGTCGCGCTTTACGGCCGTATTTACGGCAGTCGCGCTTTACGGCCGTATTTACGGCAGTCGCGCTTTACGGCCGTATTTACGGCAGTCGCTATTTACGGCCGTATTTACGACAGTCGCGCTTTACGGCCGTATTTACGACAGTCGCTATTTACGGCCGTATTTACGACAGTCGCGCTTTACGGCCGTATTTACGGCAGTCGCGCTTTACGGCCGTATTTACGGTAGTCGCGCTTTACGGCCGTATTTACGGCAGTCGCGCTTTACGGCCGTATTTACGGCAGTCGCGCTTTACGGCCGTATTTACGACAGTCGCGCTTTACGGCCGTATTTACGACAGTCGCGCTTTACGGCCGTATTTACGACAGTCGCGCTTTACGGCCGTATTTACGGCAGTCGCGCTTTACGGCCGTATTTACGGCAGTCGCGCTTTACGGCCGTATTTACGACAGTCGCGCTTTACGAACGTATTTACGGCAGTCGCGATTTACGGCCGTATTTACGGCAGTCGCGCTTTACGGCCGTATTTACGACAGTCGCGCTTTACGGCCGTATTTACGGCAGTCGCGCTTTACGGCCGTATTTACGACAGTCGCGATTTACGGCCGTATTTACGGCAGTCGCGCTTTACGGCCGTATTTACGGCAGTCGCGCTTTACGGCCGTATTTACGGCAGTCGCGATTTACGGCCGTATTTACGGCAGTCGCGCTTTACGGCCGTATTTACGACAGTCGCGCTTTACGGCCGTATTTACGGCAGTCGCGCTTTACGGCCGTATTTACGACAGTCGCGCTTTACGGCCGTATTTACGACAGTCGCGCTTTACGGCCGTATTTACGGCAGTCGCGCTTTACGGCCGTATTTACGGCAGTCGCGCTTTACGGCCGTATTTACGGCAGTCGCGCTTTACGGCCGTATTTACGGCAGTCGCGCTTTACGGCCGTGTTTACGGCAGTCGCGCTTTACGGCCGTGTTTACGACAGTCGCGCTATACGGCCGTATTTACGGCAGTCGCGCTTTACGGCCGTATTTACGACAGTCGCGCTTTACGGCCGTATTTACGGCAGTCGCGCTTTACGGCCGTATTTACGGCAGTCGCGCTTTACGGCCGTATTTACGGCAGTCGCGCTTTACGGCCGCATTTACGGCAGTCGCGCTTTACGGCCGCATTTACGACAGTCGCGCTTTACGGCCGTATTCACGGCAGTCGCGCTTTACGGCCGTATTTACGACAGTCGCGCTTTACGGCCGTATTTACGACAGTCGCGCTTTACGGCCGTATTTACGAAGTCGCGCTTTACGGCCGTATTTACGGCAGTCGCTATTTACGGCCGTATTTACGGCAGTCGCGCTTTACGGCCGTATTTACGGCAGTCGCGCTTTACGGCCGTATTTACGACAGTCGCGCTTTACGGCCGTATTTACGACAGTCGCTATTTACGGCCGTATTTACGGCAGTCGCGCTTTACGGCCGTATTTACGGCAGTCGCGCTTTACGGCCGTATTTACGACAGTCGCGCTTTACGGCCGTATTTACGACAGTCGCGCTTTACGGCCGTATTTACGGCAGTCGCGCTTTACGGCCGTATTTACGGCAGTCGCGCTTTATGGCCGTATTTACGACAGTCGCGCTTTACGGCCGTATTTACGGCAGTCGCGCTTTACGGCCGTATTTACGGCAGTCGCGCTTTACGGCCGTATTTACGACAGTCGCGCTTTACGGCCGTATTTACGGCAGTCGCGCTTTACGGCCGTATTTACGACAGTCGCGCTTTACGGCCGTATTTACGGCAGTCGCTATTTACGGCCGTATTTACGACAGTCGCGCTTTACGGCCGTATTTACGGCAGTCGCGCTTTACGGCCGTATTTACGGCAGTCGCGCTTTACGGCCGTATTTACGGCAGTCGCGCTTTACGGCCGTATTTACGACAGTCGCTATTTACGGCCGTATTTACGGCAGTCGCGATTTACGGCCGTATTTACGACAGTCGCGCTTTACGGCCGTATTTACGACAGTCGCGCTTTACGGCCGTATTTACGGCAGTCGCGCTTTACGGCCGTATTTACGACAGTCGCGCTTTACGGCCGTATTTACGGCAGTCGCGCTTTACGGCCGTATTTACGGCAGTCGCGCTTTACGGCCGTATTTACGGCAGTCGCGCTTTACGGCCGTATTTACGGCAGTCGCGCTTTACGGCCGTATTTACGACAGTCGCGCTTTACGGCCGTATTTACGGCAGTCGCGCTTTACGGCCGTATTTACGGCAGTCGCGCTTTACGGCCGTATTTACGACAGTCGCGCTTTACGGCCGTATTTACGACAGTCGCGCTTGACGGCCGTATTTACGGCAGTCGCGCTTTACGGCCGTATTTACGGCAGTCGCGCTTTACGGCCGTATTTACGACAGTCGCTATTTACGGCCGTATTTACGACAGTCGCGCTTTACGGCCGTATTTACGGCAGTCGCGCTTTACGGCCGTATTTACGGCAGTCGCGCTTTACGGCCGTATTTACGGCAGTCGCGCTTTACGGCCGTATTTACGACAGTCGCTATTTACGGCCGTATTTACGGCAGTCGCGCTTTACGGCCGTATTTACGGCAGTCGCGCTTTACGGCCGTATTTACGACAGTCGCGCTTTAAGGCCGTATTTACGGCAGTCGCGCTTTACGGCCGTATTTACGGCAGTCGCGATTTACGGCCGTATTTACGACAGTCGCGCTTTACGGCCGTATTTACGGCAGTCGCGCTTTACGGCCGTATTTACGGCAGTCGCGCTTTACGGCCGTATTTACGACAGTCGCGCTTTACGGCCGTATTTACGGCAGTCGCGCTTTACGGCCGTATTTACGGCAGTCGCGCTTTACGGCCGTCTTTACGACAGTCGCGCTTTACGGCCGTATTTACGGCAGTCGCGCTTTACGGCCGTATTTACGGCAGTCGCGCTTTACGGCCGTATTTACGACAGTCGCGCTTTACGGCCGTATTTACGACAGTCGCTATTTACGGCCGTATTTACGACAGTCGCGCTTTACGGCCGTATTTACGGCAGTCGCGCTTTACGGCCGTATTTACGGTAGTCGCGCTTTACGGCCGTATTTACGGCAGTCGCGCTTTACGGCCGTATTTACGGCAGTCGCGCTTTACGGCCGTATTTACGACAGTCGCGCTTTACGGCCGTATTTACGACAGTCGCGCTTTACGGCCGTATTTACGACAGTCGCGCTTTACGGCCGTATTTACGGCAGTCGCTATTTACGGCCGTATTTACGACAGTCGCGCTTTACGGCCGTATTTACGGCAGTCGCGCTTTACGGCCGTATTTACGGCAGTCGCGCTTTACGGCCGTATTTACGGCAGTCGCGCTTTACGGCCGTATTTACGGCAGTCGCGATTTACGGCCGTATTTACGACAGTCGCGCTTTACGGCCGTATTTACGGCAGTCGCGCTTTACGGCCGTATTTACGGCAGTCGCGCTTTACGGCCGTATTTACGACAGTCGCGCTTTACGGCCGTATTTACGACAGTCGCGCTTTACGGCCGTATTTACGGCAGTCGCGCTTTACGGCCGTATTTACGGCAGTCGCGCTTTACGGCCGTATTTACGACAGTCGCGCTTTACGGCCGTATTTACGGCAGTCGCGCTTTACGGCCGTATTTACGGCAGTCGCGCTTTACGGCCGTATTTACGACAGTCGCGCTTTACGGCCGTATTTACGGCAGTCGCGCTTTACGGCCGTATTTACGACAGTCGCTATTTACGGCCGTATTTACGACAGTCGCGCTTTACGGCCGTATTTACGACAGTCGCGCTTTACGGCCGTATTTACGACAGTCGCGCTTTACGGCCGTATTTACGGCAGTCGCGCTTTACGGCCGTATTTACGGCAGTCGCGCTTTACGGCCGTATTTACGGCAGTCGCGCTTTACGGCCGTATTTACGACAGTCGCGCTTTACGGCCGTATTTACGACAGTCGCTATTTACGGCCGTATTTACGACAGTCGCGCTTTACGGCCGTATTTACGACAGTCGCGCTTTACGGCCGTATTTACGGCAGTCGCGCTTTACGGCCGTATTTACGACAGTCGCGCTTTACGGCCGTATTTACGGCAGTCGCGCTTTACGGCCGTATTTACGACAGTCGCGATTTACGGCCGTATTTACGGCAGTCGCGATTTACGGCCGTATTTACGGCAGTCGCGCTTTACGGCCGTATTTACGACAGTCGCGCTTTACGGCCGTATTTACGGCAGTCGCGCTTTACGGCCGTATTTACGGCAGTCGCGATTTACGGCCGTATTTACGGCAGTCGCGCTTTACGGCCGTATTTACGACAGTCGCGCTTTACGGCCGTATTTACGGCAGTCGCGCTTTACGGCCGTATTTACGACAGTCGCGCTTTACGGCCGTATTTACGGCAGTCGCGCTTTACGGCCGTATTTACGGCAGTCGCGCTTTACGGCCGTATTTACGGCAGTCGCGCTTTACGGCCGTATTTACGACAGTCGCGCTTTACGGCCGTATTTACGGCAGTCGCGCTTTACGGCCGTATTTACGGCAGTCGCGCTTTACGGCCGTATTTACGGCAGTCGCGCTTTACGGCCGTGTTTACGGCAGTCGCGCTTTACGGCCGTGTTTACGACAGTCGCGCTTTACGGCCGTGTTTACGGCAGTCGCGCTTTACGGCCGTATTTACGGCAGTCGCGCTTTACGGCCGTATTTACGACAGTCGCGCTTTACGGCCGTATTTACGGCAGTCGCGCTTTACGGCCGTATTTACGACAGTCGCTATTTACGGCCGTATTTACGACAGTCGCGCTTTACGGCCGTATTTACGACAGTCGCGCTTTACGGCCGTATTTACGACAGTCGCGCTTTACGGCCGTATTTACGGCAGTCGCGCTTTACGGCCGTATTTACGACAGTCGCGCTTTACGGCCGTATTTACGGCAGTCGCGCTTTACGGCCGTATTTACCACAGTCGCGCTTTACGGCCGTATTTACGGCAGTCGCGCTTTACGGCCGTATTTACGACAGTCGCGCTTTACGGCCGTATTTACGGCAGTCGCGCTTTACGGCCGTATTTACGACAGTCGCGATTTACGGCCGTATTTACGGCAGTCGCGCTTTACGGCCGTATTTACGACAGTAGCGCTTTACGGCCGTATTTACGGCAGTCGCGATTTACGGCCGTATTTACGGCAGTCGCGCTTTACGGCCGTATTTACGACAGTCGCGCTTTACGGCCGTATTTACGGCAGTCGCGCTTTACGGCCGTATTTACGGCAGTCGCGCTTTACGGCCGTATTTACGACAGTCGCGCTTTACGGCCGTATTTACGACAGTCGCGCTTTACGGCCGTATTTACGGCAGTCGCGCTTTACGGCCGTATTTACGGCAGTCGCGCTTTACGGCCGTAT
The DNA here is from genome assembly GCF_035770615.1 of Melospiza melodia melodia. NCBI lineage: Eukaryota > Metazoa > Chordata > Aves > Passeriformes > Passerellidae > Melospiza > Melospiza melodia. The sequence continues at coordinate 19,402 of NW_026948717.1, read as the reverse complement.
TTACGGCAGTCGCGCTTTACGGCCGTATTTACGGCAGTCGCGCTTTACGGCCGTATTTACGGCAGTCGCGCTTTACGGCCGTGTTTACGGCAGTCGCGCTTTACGGCCGTGTTTACGACAGTCGCGCTTTACGGCCGTATTTACGGCAGTCGCGCTTTACGGCCGTATTTACGGCAGTCGCGCTTTACGGCCGTATTTACGGCAGTCGCGCTTTACGGCCGCATTTACGACAGTCGCGCTTTACGGCCGTATTCACGGCAGTCGCGCTTTACGGCCGTATTTACGACAGTCGCGCTTTACGGCCGTATTTACGACAGTCGCGCTTTACGGCCGTATTTACGGCAGTCGCTATTTACGGCCGTATTTACGACAGTCGCGCTTTACGGCCGTATTTACGACAGTCGCTATTTACGGCCGTATTTACGACAGTCGCGCTTTACGGCCGTATTTACGGCAGTCGCGCTTTACGGCCGTATTTACGGCAGTCGCGCTTTACGGCCGTATTTACGGCAGTCGCGCTTTACGGCCGTATTTACGGCAGTCGCGCTTTACGGCCGTATTTACGGCAGTCGCGCTTTACGGCCGTATTCACGGCAGTCGCGCTTTACGGCCGTATTTACGGCAGTCGCGCTTTACGGCCGTATTTACGGCAGTCGCGATTTACGGCCGTATTTACGACAGTCGCGCTTTACGGCCGTATTTACGACAGTCGCGCTTTACGGCCGTATTTACGGCAGTCGCGCTTTACGGCCGTATTTACGACAGTCGCGCTTTACGGCCGTATTTACGGCAGTCGCGCTTTACGGCCGTATTTACGGCAGTCGCGATTTACGGCCGTATTTACGACAGTCGCGCTTTACGGCCGTATTTACGGCAGTCGCGCTTTACGGCCGTATTTACGGCAGTCGCGCTTTACGGCCGTATTTACGACAGTCGCGCTTTACGGCCGTATTTACGACAGTCGCGCTTGACGGCCGTATTTACGGCAGTCGCGCTTTACGGCCGTATTTACGGCAGTCGCGCTTTACGGCCGTATTTACGACAGTCGCTATTTACGGCCGTATTTACGACAGTCGCGCTTTACGGCCGTATTTACGGCAGTCGCGCTTTACGGCCGTATTTACGGCAGTCGCTATTTACGGCCGTATTTACGGCAGTCGCGCTTTACGGCCGTATTTACGACAGTCGCTATTTACGGCCGTATTTACGGCAGTCGCGCTTTACGGCCGTATTTACGGCAGTCGCGCTTTACGGCCGTATTTACGGCAGTCGCGCTTTACGGCCGTATTTACGGCAGTCGCGATTTACGGCCGTATTTACGACAGTCGCGCTTTACGGCCGTATTTACGACAGTCGCGCTTTACGGCCGTATTTACGACAGTCGCTATTTACGGCCGTATTTACGACAGTCGCGCTTTACGGCCGTATTTACGGCAGTCGCGCTTTACGGCCGTATTTACGGCAGTCGCGCTTTACGGCCGTATTTACGGCAGTCGCGCTTTACGGCCGTATTTACGGCAGTCGCGCTTTACGGCCGTATTCACGGCAGTCGCGCTTTACGGCCGTATTTACGGCAGTCGCGCTTTACGGCCGTATTTACGGCAGTCGCGCTTTACGGCCGTATTTACGGCAGTCGCGATTTACGGCCGTATTTACGACAGTCGCGCTTTACGGCCGTATTTACGACAGTCGCGCTTTACGGCCGTATTTACGGCAGTCGCGCTTTACGGCCGTATTTACGACAGTCGCGCTTTACGGCCGTATTTACGGCAGTCGCGCTTTACGGCCGTATTTACGGCAGTCGCGATTTACGGCCGTATTTACGACAGTCGCGCTTTACGGCCGTATTTACGGCAGTCGCGCTTTACGGCCGTATTTACGGCAGTCGCGCTTTACGGCCGTATTTACGACAGTCGCGCTTTACGGCCGTATTTACGACAGTCGCGCTTGACGGCCGTATTTACGGCAGTCGCGCTTTACGGCCGTATTTACGGCAGTCGCGCTTTACGGCCGTATTTACGACAGTCGCTATTTACGGCCGTATTTACGGCAGTCGCGCTTTACGGCCGTATTTACGGCAGTCGCGCTTTACGGCCGTATTTACGGCAGTCGCTATTTACGGCCGTATTTACGGCAGTCGCGCTTTACGGCCGTATTTACGACAGTCGCTATTTACGGCCGTATTTACGGCAGTCGCGCTTTACGGCCGTATTTACGGCAGTCGCGCTTTACGGCCGTATTTACGGCAGTCGCGCTTTACGGCCGTATTTACGGCAGTCGCGATTTACGGCCGTATTTACGACAGTCGCGCTTTACGGCCGTATTTACGACAGTCGCGCTTTACGGCCGTATTTACGGCAGTCGCGCTTTACGGCCGTATTTACGGCAGTCGCGCTTTACGGCCGTATTTACGGCAGTCGCGCTTTACGGCCGTATTTACGACAGTCGCGCTTTACGGCCGTATTTACGGCAGTCGCGCTTTACGGCCGTATTTACGGCAGTCGCGCTTTACGGCCGTATTTACGACAGTCGCGCTTTACGGCCGTATTTACGGCAGTCGCGCTTTACGGCCGTATTTACGACAGTCGCTATTTACGGCCGTATTTACGACAGTCGCGCTTTACGGCCGTATTTACGACAGTCGCTATTTACGGCCGTATTTACGACAGTCGCGCTTTACGGCCGTATTTACGGCATTCGCGCTTTACGGCCGTATTTACGGTAGTCGCGCTTTACGGCCGTATTTACGGCAGTCGCGCTTTACGGCCGTATTTACGGCAGTCGCGCTTTACGGCCGTATTTACGACAGTCGCGCTTTACGGCCGTATTTACGACAGTCGCGCTTTACGGCCGTATTTACGACAGTCGCGCTTTACGGCCGTATTTACGGCAGTCGCGCTTTACGGCCGTATTTACGGCAGTCGCGCTTTACGGCCGTATTTACGACAGTCGCGCTTTACGGCCGTATTTACGACAGTCGCGATTTACGGCCGTATTTACGGCAGTCGCGCTTTACGGCCGTATTTACGACAGTCGCGCTTTACGGCCGTATTTACGGCAGTCGCGCTTTACGGCCGTATTTACGACAGTCGCGATTTACGGCCGTATTTACGGCAGTCGCGCTTTACGGCCGTATTTACGACAGTCGCGCTTTACGGCCGTATTTACGGCAGTCGCGATTTACGGCCGTATTTACGGCAGTCGCGCTTTACGGCCGTATTTACGACAGTCGCGCTTTACGGCCGTATTTACGGCAGTCGCGATTTACGGCCGTATTTACGACAGTCGCGCTTTACGGCCGTATTTACGACAGTCGCGCTTTACGGCCGTATTTACGGCAGTCGCGATTTACGGCCGTATTTACGGCAGTCGCGCTTTACGGCCGTATTTACGGCAGTCGCGCTTTACGGCCGTATTTACGGCAGTCGCGCTTTACGGCCGTGTTTACGGCAGTCGCGCTTTACGGCCGTGTTTACGACAGTCGCGCTTTACGGCCGTGTTTACGGCAGTCGCGCTTTACGGCCGTATTTACGACAGTCGCGCTTTACGGCCGTATTTACGGCAGTCGCGCTTTACGGCCGTATTTACGGCAGTCGCGCTTTACGGCCGTATTTACGGCAGTCGCGCTTTACGGCCGCATTTACGGCAGTCGCGCTTTACGGCCGCATTTACGACAGTCGCGCTTTACGGCCGTATTCACGGCAGTCGCGCTTTACGGCCGTATTTACGACAGTCGCGCTTTACGGCCGTATTTACGACAGTCGCGCTTTACGGCCGTATTTACGAAGTCGCGCTTTACGGCCGTATTTACGGCAGTCGCGCTTTACGGCCGTATTTACGGCAGTCGCGCTTTACGGCCGTATTTACGGCAGTCGCGCTTTACGGCCGTATTTACGACAGTCGCGCTTTACGGCCGTATTTACGACAGTCGCTATTTACGGCCGTATTTACGGCAGTCGCGCTTTACGGCCGTATTTACGGCAGTCGCGCTTTACGGCCGTATTTACGACAGTCGCGCTTTACGGCCGTATTTACGACAGTCGCGCTTTACGGCCGTATTTACGGCAGTCGCGCTTTACGGCCGTATTTACGGCAGTCGCGCTTTACGGCCGTATTTACGGCAGTCGCGCTTTACGGCCGTATTTACGGCAGTCGCGCTTTACGGCCGTATTTACGACAGTCGCGCTTTACGGCCGTATTTACGACAGTCGCGCTTTACGGCCGTATTTACGGCAGTCGCTATTTACGGCCGTATTTACGACAGTCGCGCTTTACGGCCGTATTTACGGCAGTCGCTATTTACGGCCGTATTTACGACAGTCGCGCTTTACAGCCGTATTTACGGCAGTCGCGCTTTACGGCCGTATTTACGGCAGTCGCGCTTTACGGCCGTATTTACGGCAGTCGCGCTTTACGGCCGTATTTACGACAGTCGCTATTTACGGCCGTATTTACGGCAGTCGCGATTTACGGCCGTATTTACGACAGTCGCGCTTTACGGCCGTATTTACGACAGTCGCGCTTTACGGCCGTATTTACGGCAGTCGCGCTTTACGGCCGTATTTACGACAGTCGCGCTTTACGGCCGTATTTACGGCAGTCGCGCTTTACGGCCGTATTTACGGCAGTCGCGCTTTACGGCCGTATTTACGGCAGTCGCGCTTTACGGCCGTATTTACGGCAGTCGCGCTTTACGGCCGTATTTACGACAGTCGCGCTTTACGGCCGTATTTACGACAGTCGCGCTTTACGGCCGTATTTACGGCAGTCGCGCTTTACGGCCGTATTTACGGCAGTCGCGCTTTACGGCCGTATTTACGACAGTCGCGCTTTACGGCCGTATTTACGACAGTCGCGCTTGACGGCCGTATTTACGGCAGTCGCGCTTTACGGCCGTATTTACGGCAGTCGCGCTTTACGGCCGTATTTACGACAGTCGCTATTTACGGCCGTATTTACGACAGTCGCGCTTTACGGCCGTATTTACGGCAGTCGCGCTTTACGGCCGTATTTACGGCAGTCGCGCTTTACGGCCGTATTTACGGCAGTCGCGCTTTACGGCCGTATTTACGACAATCGCTATTTACGGCCGTATTTACGGCAGTCGTGCTTTACGGCCGTATTTACGGCAGTCGCGCTTTACGGCCGTATTTACGACAGTCGCGCTTTAAGGCCGTATTTACGGCAGTCGCGCTTTACGGCCGTATTTACGGCAGTCGCGATTTACGGCCGTATTTACGACAGTCGCGCTTTACGGCCGTATTTACGACAGTCGCGCTTTACGGCCGTAGTTACGGCAGTCGCGCTTTACGGCCGTATTTACGGCAGTCGCGCTTTACGGCCGTATTTACGACAGTCGCGCTTTACGGCCGTATTTACGGCAGTCGCGCTTTACGGCCGTATTTACGGCAGTCGCGCTTTACGGCCGTCTTTACGACAGTCGCGCTTTACGGCCGTATTTACGGCAGTCGCGCTTTACGGCCGTATTTACGGCAGTCGCGCTTTACGGCCGTATTTACGACAGTCGCGCTTTACGGCCGTATTTACGACAGTCGCTATTTACGGCCGTATTTACGACAGTCGCGCTTTACGGCCGTATTTACGGCAGTCGCGCTTTACGGCCGTATTTACGGTAGTCGTGCTTTACGGCCGTATTTACGGCAGTCGCGCTTTACGGCCGTATTTACGGCAGTCGCGCTTTACGGCCGTATTTACGACAGTCGCGCTTTACGGCCGTATTTACGACAGTCGCGCTTTACGGCCGTATTTACGACAGTCGCGCTTTACGGCCGTATTTACGGCAGTCGCTATTTACGGCCGTATTTACGACAGTCGCGCTTTACGGCCGTATTTACGGCAGTCGCGCTTTACGGCCGTATTTACGGCAGTCGCGCTTTACGGCCGTATTTACGGCAGTCGCGATTTACGGCCGTATTTACGACAGTCGCGCTTTACGGCCGTATTTACGGCAGTCGCGCTTTACGGCCGTATTTACGGCAGTCGCGCTTTACGGCCGTATTTACGACAGTCGCGCTTTACGGCCGTATTTACGACAGTCGCGCTTTACGGCCGTATTTACGGCAGTCGCGCTTTACGGCCGTATTTACGACAGTCGCGCTTTACGGCCGTATTTACGGCAGTCGCGCTTTACGGCCGTATTTACGACAGTCGCGCTTTACGGCCGTATTTACGGCAGTCGCGCTTTACGGCCGTATTTACGGCAGTCGCGCTTTACGGCCGTATTTACGGCAGTCGCTATTTACGGCCGTATTTACGACAGTCGCGCTTTACGGCCGTATTTACGACAGTCGCTATTTACGGCCGTATTTACGACAGTCGCGCTTTACGGCCGTATTTACGACAGTCGCGCTTTACGGCCGTATTTACGGCAGTCGCGCTTTACGGCCGTATATACGGCAGTCGCGCTTTACGGCCGTATTTACGACAGTCGCGCTTTACGGCCGTATTTACGACAGTCGCTATTTACGGCCGTATTTACGACAGTCGCGCTTTACGGCCGTGTTTACGACAGTCGCGCTTTACGGCCGTGTTTACGGCAGTCGCGCTTTACGGCCGTATTTACGACAGTCGCGATTTACGGCCGTATTTACGGCAGTCGCGCTTTACGGCCGTATTTACGGCAGTCGCGCTTTACGGCCGTATTTACGACAGTCGCGCTTTACGGCCGTATTTACGACAGTCGCGCTTTACGGCCGTATTTACGGCAGTCGCGCTTTACGGCCGTATTTACGACAGTCGCGCTTTACGGCCGTATTTACGGCAGTCGCGCTTTACGGCCGTATTTACGACAGTCGCGCTTTACGGCCGTATTTACGGCAGTCGCGCTTTACGGCCGTATTTACGGCAGTCGCGCTTTACGGCCGTATTTACGACAGTCGCGCTTTACGGCCGTATTTACGGCAGTCGCGCTTTACGGCCGTATTTACGACAGTCGCGCTTTACGGCCGTATTTACGGCAGTCGCGCTTTACGGCCGTATTTACGACAGTCGCGCTTTACGGCCGTATTTACGACAGTCGCGATTTACGGCCGTATTTACGACAGTCGCGCTTTACGGCCGTATTTACGGCAGTCGCGCTTTACGGCCGTATTTACGACAGTCGCGCTTTACGGCCGTATTTACGGCAGTCGCGCTTTACGGCCGTATTTACGGCAGTCGCGCTTTACGGCCGTATTTACGACAGTCGCTATTTACGGCCGTATTTACGACAGTCGCGCTTTACGGCCGTATTTACGGCAGTCGCGCTTTACGGCCGTATTTACGGCAGTCGCGCTTTACGGCCGTATTTACGACAGTCGCGCTTTACGGCCGTATTTACGGCAGTCGCGCTTTACGGCCGTATTTACGACAGTCGCGCTTTACGGCCGTATTTACGGCAGTCGCGCTTTACGGCCGTATTTACGGCAGTCGCGCTTTACGGCCGTATTTACGACAGTCGCGCTTTACGGCCGTATTTACGACAGTCGCGATTTACGGCCGTATTTACGGCAGTCGCGCTTTACGGCCGTATTTACTAAAGTCGCGATTTACGGCCGTATTTACGACAGTCGCGCTTTACGGCCGTATTTACGACAGTCGCGCTTTACGGCCGTAAATATGGCAGTCGCGATTTACGGCCGTATTTACGGCAGTCGCGCTTTACGGCCGTATTTACGACAGTCGCGCTTTACGGCCGTATTTACGACAGTCGCTATTTACGGCCGTATTTACGACAGTCGCGCTTTACGGCCGTATTTACGGCAGTCGCGATTTACGGCCGTATTTACGGCAGTCGCGCTTTACGGCCGTATTTACGACAGTCGCGCTTTACGGCCGTATTTACGGCAGTCGCGCTTTACGGCCGTATTTACGGCAGTCGCGCTTTACGGCCGTATTTACGACAGTCGCGCTTTACGGCCGTATTTACGGCAGTCGCGCTTTACGGCCGTATTTACGACAGTCGCGCTTTACGGCCGTATTTACGGCAGTCGCGCTTTACGGCCGTATTTACGGCAGTCGCGCTTTACGGCCGTATTTACGGCAGTCGCGCTTTACGGCCGTATTTACGACAGTCGCGCTTTACGGCCGTATTTACGACAGTCGCGCTTTACGGCCGTATTTACGGCAGTCGCGCTTTACGGCCGTATTTACGGCAGTCGCGCTTTACGGCCGTATTTACCACAGTCGCTATTTACGGCCGTATTTACGACAGTCGCGCTTTACGGCCGTATTTACGGCAGTCGCGCTTTACGGCCGTATTTACGACAGTCGCGCTTTACGGCCGTATTTACGACAGTCGCGCTTTACGGCCGCATTTACGGCAGTCGCGCTTTACGGCCGTATTTACGGCAGTCGCGCTTTACGGCCGTATTTACGGCAGTCGCGCTTTACGGCCGTATTTACGACAGTCGCCCTTTACGGCCGTATTTACGGCAGTCGCGCTTTACGGCCGTATTTACGGCAGTCGCGCTTTACGGCCGTATTTACGGCAGTCGCGCTTTACGGCCGTATTTACGGCAGTCGCTATTTACGGCCGTATTTACGACAGTCGCGCTTTACGGCCGTATTTACGGCAGTCGCGCTTTACGGCCGTATTTACGGCAGTCGCGCTTTACGGCCGTATTTACGGCAGTCGCTATTTACGGCCGTATTTACGACAGTCGCGCTTTACGGCCGTATTTACGACAGTCGCTATTTACGGCCGTATTTACGACAGTCGCGCTTTACGGCCGTATTTACGGCAGTCGCGCTTTACGGCCGTATTTACGGCAGTCGCGCTTTACGGCCGTATTTACGACAGTCGCGCTTTACGGCCGTATTTACGACAGTCGCGATTTACGGCCGTATTTACGGCAGTCGCGCTTTACGGCCGTATTTACGACAGTCGCGCTTTACGGCCGTATTTACGGCAGTCGCGCTTTACGGCCGTATTTACGACAGTCGCGATTTACGGCCGTATTTACGGCAGTCGCGCTTTACGGCCGTATTTACGACAGTCGCGCTTTACGGCCGTATTTACGACAGTCGCGCTTTACGGCCGTATTTACGGCAGTCGCGCTTTACGGCCGTATTTACGACAGTCGCTATTTACGGCCGTATTTACGACAGTCGCGCTTTACGGCCGTATTTACGGCTGTCGCGCTTTACGGCCGTATTTACGGCAGTCGCTATTTACGGCCGTATTTACGACAGTCGCGCTTTACGGCCGTATTTACGACAGTCGCGCTTTACGGCCGTATTTACGACAGTCGCGCTTTTCGGCCGTATTTACGGCAGTCGCGCTTTACGGCCGTATTTACGACAGTCGCGCTTTACGGCCGTATTTACGACAGTCGCGCTTTACGGCCGTATTTACGACAGTCGCGCTTTACGGCCGTATTTACGGCAGTCGCGCTTTACGGCCGTATTTACGGCAGTCGCGCTTTACGGCCGTATTTACGACAGTCGCGCTTTACGGCCGTATTTACGACAGTCGCGCTTTACGGCCGTATTTACGGCAGTCGCGCTTTACGGCCGTATTTACGGCAGTCGCGCTTTACGGCCGTATTTACGACAGTCGCTATTTACGGCCGTATTTACGACAGTCGCGCTTTACGGCCGTATTTACGGCTGTCGCGCTTTACGGCCGTATTTACGGCAGTCGCTATTTACGGCCGTATTTACGACAGTCGCGCTTTACGGCCGTATTTACGACAGTCGCGCTTTACGGCCGTATTTACGACAGTCGCGCTTTTCGGCCGTATTTACGGCAGTCGCGCTTTACGGCCGTATTTACGGCAGTCGCGCTTTGCGGCCGTATTTACGGCAGTCGCTATTTACGGCCGTATTTACGACACTCGCGCTTTACGGCCGTATTTACGACAGTCGCGCTTTACGGCCGTATTTACGACAGTCGCGCTTTACGGCCGTATTTACGGCAGTCGCGCTTTACGGCCGTATTTACGGCAGTCGCGATTTACGGCCGTATTTACGACAGTCGCGCTTTACGGCCGTATTTACGACAGTCGCGCTTTACGGCCGTATTTACGGCAGTCGCGCTTTACGGCCGTATTTACGGCAGTCGCGCTTTACGGCCGTATTTACGACAGTCGCGCTTTACGGCCGTATTTACGGCAGTCGCGCTTTACGGCCGTATTTACGGCAGTCGCGCTTTACGGCCGTATTTACGACAGTCGCGCTTTACGGCCGTATTTACGGCAGTCGCGCTTTACGGCCGTATTTACGACAGTCGCGCTTTACGGCCGTATTTACGGCAGTCGCGCTTTACGGCCGTATTTACGACAGTCGCTATTTACGGCCGTATTTACGACAGTCGCGCTTTACGGCCGTATTTACGACAGTCGCTATTTACGGCCGTATTTACGACAGTCGCGCTTTACGGCCGTATTTACGGCAGTCGCGCTTTACGGCCGTATTTACGGCAGTCGCGCTTTACGGCCGTATTTACGGCAGTCGCGCTTTACGGCCGTATTTACGACAGTCGCGCTTTACGGCCGTATTTACGACAGTCGCGATTTACGGCCGTATTTACGGCAGTCGCGCTTTACGGCCGTATTTACGACAGTCGCGCTTTACGGCCGTATTTACGACAGTCGCTATTTACGGCCGTATTTACGACAGTCGCGCTTTACGGCCGTATTTACGGCAGTCGCGCTTTACGGCCGTATTTACGGCAGTCGCGCTTTACGGCCGTATTTACGGCAGTCGCGCTTTACGGCCGTATTTACGGCAGTCGCGCTTTACGGCCGTATTTACGACAGTCGCTATTTACGGCCGTATTTACGACAGTCGCTATTTACGGCCGTATTTACGACAGTCGCGCTTTACGGCCGTATTTACGGAAGTCGCGCTTTACGGCCGTATTTACGGCAGTCGCGCTTTACGGCCGTATTTACGACAGTCGCGCTTTACGGCCGTATTTACGACAGTCGCGCTTTACGGCCGTATTTACGACAGTCGCGCTTTACGGCCGTATTTACGGCAGTCGCGCTTTACGGCCGTATTTACGGCAGTCGCTATTTACGGCCGTATTTACGACAGTCGCGCTTTACGGCCGTATTTACGACAGTCGCGCTTTACGGCCGTATTTACGACAGTCGCGCTTTTCGGCCGTATTTACGGCAGTCGCGCTTTACGGCCGTATTTACGGCAGTCGCGCTTTACGGCCGTATTTACGACAGTCGCTATTTACGGCCGTATTTACGGCAGTCGCGCTTTACGGCCGTATTTACGGCAGTCGCGCTTTACGGCCGTATTTACGGCAGTCGCGCTTTACGGCCGTATTTACGGCAGTCGCGATTTACGGCCGTATTTACGACAGTCGCGCTTTACGGCCGTATTTACGACAGTCGCGCTTTACGGCCGTATTTACGGCAGTCGCGCTTTATGGCCGTATTTACGACAGTCGCGCTTTACGGCCGTAAATACGGCAGTCGCGATTTACGGCCGTATTTACGGCAGTCGCGCTTTACGGCCGTATTTACGACAGTCGCGCTTTACGGCCGTATTTACGGCAGTCGCGCTTTACGGCCGTATTTACGACAGTCGCGCTTTACGGCCGCATTTACGGCAGTCGCGATTTACGGCCGTATTTACGGCAGTCGCGCTTTACGGCCGTATTTACGACAGTCGCGCTTTACGGCCGTATTTACGGCAGTCGCGCTTTACGGCCGTATTTACGGCAGTCGCGATTTACGGCCGTATTTACGGCAGTCGCGCTTTACGGCCGTATTTACGGCAGTCGCGCTTTACGGCCGTATTTACGACAGTCGCGCTTTACGGCCGTATTTACGACAGTCGCGCTTTACGGCCGTATTTACGACAGTCGCTATTTACGGCCGTATTTACGACAGTCGCGCTTTACGGCCGTATTTACGACAGTCGCTATTTACGGCCGTATTTACGGCAGTCGCGCTTTACGGCCGTATTTACGACAGTCGCGCTTTACGGCCGTAAATACGGCAGTCGCGATTTACGGCCGTATTTACGGCAGTCGCGCTTTACGGCCGTATTTACGACAGTCGCGATTTACGGCCGTATTTACGGCAGTCGCGCTTTACGGCCGTATTTACGACAGTCGCGCTTTACGGCCGTATTTACGACAGTCGCGATTTACGGCCGTATTTACGACAGTCGCGCTTTACGGCCGTATTTACGACAGTCGCTATTTACGGCCGTGTTTACGACAGTCGCGCTTTACGGCCGTATTTACGGCAGTCGCGCTTTACGGCCGTATTTACGACAGTCGCGCTTTACGGCCGTATTTACGGCAGTCGCGCTTTACGGCCGTATTTACGGCAGTCGCGCTTTACGGCCGTATTTACGGCAGTCGCGCTTTACGGCCGTATTTACGACAGTCGCGCTTTACGGCCGTATTTACGGCAGTCGCGCTTTACGGCCGTATTTACGACAGTCGCTATTTACGGCCGTGTTTACGACAGTCGCGCTTTACGGCCGTATTTACGGCAGTCGCGCTTTACGGCCGTATTTACGACAGTCGCGCTTTACGGCCGTATTTACGGCAGTCGCGCTTTACGGCCGTATTTACGGCAGTCGCGCTTTACGGCCGTATTTACGGCAGTCGCGCTTTACGGCCGTATTTACGACAGTCGCGCTTTACGGCCGTATTTACGACAGTCGCGCTTTACGGCCGTATTTACGACAGTCGCTATTTACGGCCGTATTTACGACAGTCGCGCTTTACGGCCGTATTTACGACAGTCGCTATTTACGGCCGTATTTACGACAGTCGCTATTTACGGCCGTATTTACGGCAGTCGCGCTTTACGGCCGTATTTACGGCAGTCGCGATTTACGGCCGTATTTACGGCAGTCGCGCTTTACGGCCGTATTTACGGCAGTCGCTATTTACGGCCGTATTTGCGGCAGTCGCGCTTTACGGCCGTATTTACGACAGTCGCGCTTTACGGCCGTATTTACGGCAGTCGCGCTTTACGGCCGTATTTACGGCAGTCGCGATTTACGGCCGTATTTACGGCAGTCGCGCTTTACGGCCGTATTTACGACAGTCGCGCTTTACGGCCGTATTTACGGCAGTCGCGCTTTACGGCCGTATTTACGGCAGTCGCGCTTTACGGCCGTATTTACGGCAGTCGCGATTTACGGCCGTATTTACGACAGTCGCGCTTTACGGCCGTATTTACGGCAGTCGCGCTTTACGGCCGTATTTACGGCAGTCGCGCTTTACGGCCGTATTTACGGCAGTCGCGCTTTACGGCCGTATTTACGACAGTCGCGCTTTACGGCCGTATTTACGACAGTCGCGCTATACGGCCGTATTTACGGCAGTCGCGCTTTACGGCCGTATTTACGGCAGTCGCGCTTTACGGCCGTATTTACGACAGTCGCGCTTTACGGCCGTATTTACGGCAGTCGCGCTTTACGGCCGTATTTACGACAGTCGCGCTTTACGGCCGTATTTACGACAGTCGCTATTTTCGGCCGTATTTACGACAGTCGCGCTTTACGGCCGTATTTACGGCAGTCGCGCTTTACGGCCGTATTTACGACAGTCGCGCTTTACGGCCGTATTTACGACAGTCGCGCTTTCCGGCCGTAGTTACGACAGTCGCGCTTTACGGCCGTATTTACGACAGTCGCTATTTACGGCCGTATTTACGACAGTCGCGCTTTACGGCCGTATTTACGGCAGTCGCGCTTTACGGCCGTATTTACGGCAGTCGCGATTTACAGCCGTATTTACGGCAGTCGCGATTTACGGCCGTATTTACGACAGTCGCGCTTTACGGCCGTATTTACGACAGTCGCGCTTTACGGCCGTATTTACGACAGTCGCGCTTTACGGCCGTATTTACGGCAGTCGCGCTTTACGGCCGTATTTACGGCAGTCGCGCTTTACGGCCGTATTTACGGCAGTCGCGCTTTACGGCCGTATTTACGACAGTCGCTATTCACGGCCGTATTTACGACAGTCGCGCTTTACGGCCGTATTTACGACAGTCGCGCTTTACGGCCGTATTTACGGCAGTCGCGCTTTACGGCCGTATTTACGACAGTCGCGCTTTACGGCCGTATTTACGGCAGTCGCGCTTTACGGCCGTATTTACGGCAGTCGCGCTTTACGGCCGTATTTACGGCAGTCGCGATTTACGGCCGTATTTACGGCAGTCGCGCTTTACGGCCGTATTTACGACAGTCGCGCTTTACGGCCGTATTTACGGCTGTCGCGCTTTACGGCCGTATTTACGACAGTCGCGCTTTACGGCCGTATTTACGGCAGCCGCGCTTTACGGCCGTATTTACGGCAGTCGCGCTTTACGGCCGTATTTACGGCAGTCGCGCTTTACGGCCGTATTTACGGCAGTCACGCTTTACGGCCGTATTTACGACAGTCGCGATTTACGGCCGTATTTACGGCAGTCGCGCTTTAGGCCGTATTTACGACAGTCGCGCTTTACGGCCGTATTTACGGCAGTCGCGCTTTACGGCCGTATTTACGGCAGTCGCGCTTTACGGCCGTATTTACGACAGTCGCGATTTACGGCCGTATTTACGGCAGTCGCGCTTTACGGCCGTATTTACGACAGTCGCGCTTTACGGCCGTATTTACGGCAGTCGCGCTTTACGGCCGTATTTACGACAGTCGCGATTTCCGGCCGTATTTACGGCAGTCGCGCTTTACGGCCGTATTTACGACAGTCGCGCTTTACGGCCGTATTTACGGCAGTCGCGATTTACGGCCGTATTTACGGCAGTCGCGCTTTACGGCCGTATTTACGACAGTCGCGCTTTACGGCCGTATTTACGGCAGTCGCGCTTTACGGCCGTATTTACGGCAGTCGCGCTTTACGGCCGTCTTTACGACAGTCGCGCTTTACGGCCGTATTTACGACTGTCGCGCTTTCCGGCCGTAGTTACGACAGTCGCGCTTTACGGCCGTATTTACGACAGTCGCGCTTTACGGCCGTATTTACGGCAGTCGCGCTTTACGGCCGTATTTACGGCAGTCGCGCTTTACGGCCGTATTTACGACAGTCGCGCTTTACGGCCGTATTTACGGCAGTCGCGCTTTACGGCCGTATTTACGACAGTCGCGCTTTACGGCCGTATTTACGGCAGTCGCGCTTTACGGCCGTATTTACGACAGTCGCGCTTTACGGCCGTATTTACGGCAGTCGCGCTTTACGGCCGTATTTACGGCAGTCGCGCTTTACGGCCGTATTTACGACAGTCGCGATTTACGGCCGTATTTACGGCAGTCGCGCTTTACGGCCGTATTTACGACAGTCGCGCTTTACGGCCGCATTTACGACAGTCGCGCTTTACGGCCGTATTTACGGCAGTCGCGCTTTACGGCCGTATTTACGACAGTCGCGCTTTACGGCCGTATTTACGACAGTCGCGCTTTACGGCCGTAAATACGGCAGTCGCGATTTACGGCCGTATTTACGGCAGTCGCGCTTTACGGCCGTATTTACAACAGTCGCGATTTACGGCCGTATTTACGGCAGTCGCGCTTTACGGCCGTATTTACGACAGTCGCGCTTTACGGCCGTATTTACGACAGTCGCGATTTACGGCCGTATTTACGACAGTCGCGCTTTACGGCCGTATTTACGACAGTCGCTATTTACGGCCGTATTTACGACAGTCGCGCTTTACGGCCGTATTTACGGCAGTCGCGCTTTACGGCCGTATTTACGACAGTCGCGCTTTACGGCCGTATTTACGGCAGTCGCGCTTTACGGCCGTATTTACGGCAGTCGCGCTTTACGGCCGTATTTACGGCAGTCGCGCTTTACGGCCGTATTTACGGCAGTCGCGCTTTACGGCCGTATTTACGACAGTCGCGCTTTACGGCCGTATTTACGGCAGTCGCGCTTTACGGCCGTATTTACGGCAGTCGCGCTTTACGGCCGTATTTACGGCAGTCGCGCTTTACGGCCGTATTTACGGCAGTCGCGCTTTACGGCCGTATTTACGACAGTCGCGCTTTACGGCCGTATTTACGGCAGTCGCGCTTTACGGCCGTATTTACGACAGTCGCGCTTTACGGCCGTATTTACGACAGTCGCGCTTTACGGCCGTATTTACGGCAGTCGCGCTTTACGGCCGTATTTACGGCAGTCGCGCTTTACGGCCGTATTTACGGCAGTCGCGCTTTACGGCCGTATTTACGGCAGTCGCTATTTACGGCCGTATTTACGACAGTCGCTATTTACGGCCGTATTTACGACAGTCGCGCTTTACGGCCGTATTTACGACAGTCGCGCTTTACGGCCGTATTTACGACAGTCGCGCTTTACGGCCGTATTTACGGCAGTCGCGCTTTACGGCCGTATTTACGGCAGTCGCGGCTTTACGGCCGTATTTACGACAGTCGCGCTTTACGGCCGTATTTACGACAGTCGCGCTTTACGGCCGTGTTTACGACAGTCGCGCTTTACGGCCGTATTTACGGCAGTCGCGCTTTACGGCCGTATTTACGGCAGTCGCGCTTTACGGCCGTATTTACGGCAGTCGCGCTTTACGGCCGTATTTACGGCAGTCGCGCTTTACGGCCGTATTTACGGACAGTCGCGCTTTACGGCCGTATTTACGGCAGTCGCGCTTTACGGCCGTATTTACGACAGTCGCGCTTTACGGCCGTATTTACGGCAGTCGCGCTTTACGGCCGTATTTACGGCAGTCGCGCTTTACGGCCGTATTTACGACAGTCGCGCTTTACGGCCGTATTTACGACAGTCGCGCTTTACGGCCGTATTTACGACAGTCGCGCTTTACGGCCGTATTTACGACAGTCGCGCTTTACGGCCGTATTTACGACAGTCGCGCTTTACGGCCGTATTTACGACAGTCGCGCTTTACGGCCGTATTTACGACAGTCGCGCTTTACGGCCGTATTTACGGACAGTCGCGCTTTACGGCCGTATTTACGACAGTCGCGCTTTACGGCCGTATTTACGACAGTCGCGCTTTACGGCCGTATTTACGACAGTCGCGCTTTACGGCCGTATTTACGGCAGTCGCGCTTTACGGCCGTATTTACGACAGTCGCGCTTTACGGCCGTATTTACGACAGTCGCGCTTTACGGCCGTATTTACGGCAGTCGCGCTTTACGGCCGTATTTACGACAGTCGCGCTTTACGGCCGTATTTACGGCAGTCGCGCTTTACGGCCGTATTTACGGCAGTCGCGCTTTACGGCCGTATTTACGACAGTCGCGCTTTACGGCCGTATTTACGACAGTCGCGCTTTACGGCCGTATTTACGGCAGTCGCGCTTTACGGCCGTATTTACGGCAGTCGCGCTTTACGGCCGTATTTACGACAGTCGCGCTTTACGGCCGTATTTACGGCAGTCGCGCTTTACGGCCGTAATTACGGCAGTCGCGATTTACGGCCGTATTTACGGCAGTCGCGCTTTACGGCCGTATTTACGACAGTCGCGCTTTACGGCCGTATTTACGACAGTCGCGATTTACGGCCGTATTTACGGCAGTCGCGCTTTACGGCCGTATTTACGACAGTCGCGATTTACGGCCGTATTTACGACAGTCGCGCTTTACGGCCGTATTTACGACAGTCGCGCTTTACGGCCGTATTTACGGCAGTCGCGCTTTACGGCCGTATTTACGGCAGTCGCGCTTTACGGCCGTATTTACGACAGTCGCGCTTTACGGCCGTATTTACGGCAGTCGCGCTTTACGGCCGTATTTACGGCAGTCGCGCTTTACGGCCGTATTTACGACAGTCGCGCTTTACGGCCGTATTTACGACAGTCGCGCTTTACGGCCGTATTTACGACAGTCGCGCTTTACGGCCGTATTTACGACAGTCGCGCTTTACGGCCGTATTTACGGCAGTCGCGCTTTACGGCCGTATTT
The DNA here is from genome assembly GCF_035770615.1 of Melospiza melodia melodia. Taxonomy (NCBI): domain Eukaryota; kingdom Metazoa; phylum Chordata; class Aves; order Passeriformes; family Passerellidae; genus Melospiza; species Melospiza melodia. The sequence continues at coordinate 1,535 of NW_026948717.1, read as the reverse complement.
ACGACAGTCGCGCTTTACGGCCGTATTTACGGCAGTCGCGCTTTACGGCCGTATTTACGGCAGTCGCGCTTTACGGCCGTATTTACGGACAGTCGCGCTTTACGGCCGTATTTACGACAGTCGCGCTTTACGGCCGTATTTACGACAGTCGCGCTTTACGGCCGTATTTACGGCAGTCGCGCTTTACGGCCGTATTTACGACAGTCGCGCTTTACGGCCGTATTTACGGCAGTCGCGCTTTACGGCCGTATTTACGGCAGTCGCGCTTTACGGCCGTATTTACGGCAGTCGCGCTTTACGGCCGTATTTACGACAGTCGCTCTTTACGGCCGTATTTACGGCAGTCGCGCTTTACGGCCGTATTTACGACAGTCGCGCTTTACGGCCGTATTTACGGCAGTCGCGCTTTACGGCCGTATTTACGGCAGTCGCGCTTTACGGCCGTATTTACGGCAGTCGCGCTTTACGGCCGTATTTACGGCAGTCGCGCTTTACGGCCGTATTTACGGCAGTCGCTATTTACGGCCGTATTTACGGCAGTCGCGCTTTACGGCCGTATTTACGACAGTCGCGCTTTACGGCCGTATTTACGACAGTCGCGCTTTACGGCCGTATTTACGGCAGTCGCGCTTTACGGCCGTATTTACGGCAGTCGCGCTTTACGGCCGTATTTACGACAGTCGCGCTTTACGGCCGTATTTACGACAGTCGCGATTTACGGCCGTATTTACGACAGTCGCGCTTTACGGCCGTATTTACGACAGTCGCGCTTTACGGCCGTATTTACGGCAGTCGCGCTTTACGGCCGTATTTACGACAGTCGCGCTTTACGGCCGTATTTACGACAGTCGCGATTTACGGCCGTATTTACGGCAGTCGCGCTTTACGGCCGTATTTACGACAGTCGCGCTTTACGGCCGTATTTACGGCAGTCGCGCTTTACGGCCGTATTTACGGCAGTCGCGCTTTACGGCCGTATTTACGGCAGTCGCGCTTTACGGCCGTATTTACGACAGTCGCGCTTTACGGCCGTATTTACGACAGTCGCGCTTTACGGCCGTATTTACGACAGTCGCGCTTTACGGCCGTATTTACGGCAGTCGCGCTTTACGGCCGTATTTACGGCAGTCGCGCTTTACGGCCGTATTTACGACAGTCGCGCTTTACGGCCGTATTTACGACAGTCGCGCTTTACGGCCGTATTTACGGCAGTCGCGCTTTACGGCCGTATTTACGGCAGTCGCGCTTTACGGCCGTATTTACGGCAGTCGCGCTTTACGGCCGTATTTACGACAGTCGCGCTTTACGGCCGTATTTACGACAGTCGCGCTTTACGGCCGTATTTACGGCAGTCGCGCTTTACGGCCGTATTTACGGCAGTCGCGCTTTACGGCCGTATTTACGGCAGTCGCCGCTTTACGGCCGTATTTACGACAGTCGCGCTTTACGGCCGTATTTACGACAGTCGCGCTTTACGGCCGTATTTACGGCAGTCGCGCTTTACGGCCGTATTTACGGCAGTCGCGCTTTACGGC
>NW_026948716.1:0-48935 GCF_035770615.1 Melospiza melodia melodia | reverse complement strand
TAAAGCTTGTTGCCGAGGTGTAGATGAGAAGAGGAGCTAAAGAGGAAGGTAGGATGCTCTCCGGAGTAAGAGCCGCTGCCGGGCGTCTTTCGGGCAGAAGCCGCGCTAAGGAGAGCGCTGTGAGCGGCACAATCGTCTTTGCGCGAAGAAGCCGCTTCTTGGGCTCCGGCAGCCGGCGAGAGCGGCAGCTTCGGGAAGGTGAAGAAGCAAGCTGTACAACACTGGGATTGTGTGCGCACCTTGCCAACTGATAGAAAACAGTACCTTTGCACTCTCCTGACTTTTCCAATCACAGGAACATTCGATTGGAAGCTGTTTTGGACAACTTTTCTTTCTTCCTGCCAAACACTTGGCAGACATCCGTGCAACTTCTAGAACACGATGGGAGATGTTTTCTGTGCTGGCACAGTTTTTCCTAGCCATACAGAGTGCGTAAAGCTTGTTGCCGAGGTGTAGATGAGAAGAGGAGCTAAAGAGGAAGGTAGGATGCTCTCCGGAGGTAAGAGCCGCTGCCGGGCGTCTTTCGGCAGAAGCCGCGCTAAGGAGAGCGCTGTGAGCGGCACAATCGTCTTTGCGCGAAGAAGCCGCTTCTTGGGCTCCGGCAGCCGGCGAGAGCGGCAGCTTCGGGAAGGTGAAGAAGCAAGCTGTACAACACTGGATTGTGTGCGCACCTTGCCAACTGATAGAAAACAGTACCTTTGCACTCTCCTGACTTTTCCAATCACAGGAACATTCGATTGGAAGCTGTTTTGGACAACTTTTCTTTTCTTCCTGCCAAACACTTGGCAGACATCCGTGCAACTTCTAGAACACGATGGGAGATGTTTTCTGTGCTGGCACAGTTTTTCCTAGCCAGACATAGTGGAAAAGCTTGTTGCCGAGGTGTAGATGAGAAGAGGAGCTAAAGAGGAAGGTAGGATGCTCTCCGGAGGTAAGAGCCGCTGCCGGGCGTCTTTCGGCAGAAGCCGCGCTAAGGAGAGCGCTGTGAGCGGCACAATCGTCTTTGCGCGAAGAAGCCGCTTCTTGGGCTCCGGCAGCCGGCGAGAGCGGCAGCTTCGGGAAGGTGAAGAAGCAAGCTGTACAACACTGGGATTGTGTGCGCACCTTGCCAACTGATAGAAAACAGTACCTTTGCACTCTCCTGACTTTTCCAATCACAGGAACATTCGATTGGAAGCTGTTTTGGACAACTTTTCTTTTCTTCTGCCAAACACTTGGCAGACATCCGTGCAACTTCTAGAACACGATGGGAGATGTTTTCTGTGCTGGCACAGTTTTTCCTAGCCAGACATAGTGGAAAAGCTTGTTGCCGAGGTGTAGATGAGAAGAGGAGCTAAAGAGGAAGGTAGGATGCTCTCCGGAGGTAAGAGCGCTGCCGGGCGTCTTTCGGCAGAAGCCGCGCTAAGGAGAGCGCTGTGAGCGGCACAATCGTCTTTGCGCGAAGAAGCCGCTTCTTGGGCTCCGGCAGCCGGCGAGAGCGGCAGCTTCGGGAAGGTGAAGAAGCAAGCTGTACAACACTGGGATTGTGTGCGCACCTTGCCAACTGATAGAAAACAGTACCTTTGCACTCTCCTGACTTTTCCAATCACAGGAACATTCGATTGGAAGCTGTTTTGGACAACTTTTCTTTTCTTCCTGCCAAACACTTGGCAGACATCCGTGCAACTTCTAGAACACGATGGGAGATGTTTTCTGTGCTGGCACAGTTTTTCCTAGCCAGACATAGTGGAAAGCTTGTTGCCGAGGTGTAGATGAGAAGAGGAGCTAAAGAGGAAGGTAGGATGCTCTCCGGAGGTAAGAGCCGCTGCCGGGCGTCTTTCGGCAGAAGCCGCGCTAAGGAGAGCGCTGTGAGCGGCACAATCGTCTTTGCGCGAAGAAGCCGCTTCTTGGGCTCCGGCAGCCGGCGAGAGCGGCAGCTTCGGGAAGGTGAAGAAGCAAGCTGTACAACACTGGGATTGTGTGCGCACCTTGCCAACTGATAGAAAACAGTACCTTTGCACTCTCCTGACTTTTCCAATCACAGGAACATTCGATTGAAGCTGTTTTGGACAACTTTTCTTTTCTTCCTGCCAAACACTTGGCAGACATCCGTGCAACTTCTAGAACACGATGGGAGATGTTTTCTGTGCTGGCACAGTTTTTCCTAGCCAGACATAGTGGAAAAGCTTGTTGCCGAGGTGTAGATGAGAAGAGGAGCTAAAGAGGAAGGTAGGATGCTCTCCGGAGGTAAGAGCCGCTGCCGGGCGTCTTTCGGCAGAAGCCGCGCTAAGGAGATCGCTGTGAGCGGCACAATCGTCTTTGCGCGAAGAAGCCGCTTCTTGGGCTCCGGCAGCCGGCGAGAGCGGCAGCTTCGGGAAGGTGAAGAAGCAAGCTGTACAACACTGGGATTGTGTGCGCACCTTGCCAACTGATAGAAAACAGTACCTTTGCACTCTCCTGACTTTTCCAATCACAGGAACATTCGATTGGAAGCTGTTTTGGACAACTTTTCTTTTCTTCCTGCCAAACACTTGGCAGACATCCGTGCAACTTCTAGAACACGATGGAGATGTTTTCTGTGCTGGCACAGTTTTTCCTAGCCAGACATAGTGGAAAAGCTTGTTGCCGAGGTGTAGATGAGAAGAGGAGCTAAAGAGGAAGGTAGGATGCTCTCCGGAGGTAAGAGCCGCTGCCGGGCGTCTTTCGGCAGAAGCCGCGCTAAGGAGAGCGCTGTGAGCGGCACAATCGTCTTTGCGCGAAGAAGCCGCTTCTTGGGCTCCGGCAGCCGGCGAGAGCGGCAGCTTCGGGAAGGTGAAGAAGCAAGCTGTACAACACTGGATTGTGTGCGCACCTTGCCAACTGATAGAAAACAGTACCTTTGCACTCTCCTGACTTTTCCAATCACAGGAACATTCGATTGGAAGCTGTTTTGGACAACTTTTCTTTTCTTCCTGCCAAACACTTGGCAGACATCCGTGCAACTTCTAGAACACGATGGGAGATGTTTTCTGTGCTGGCACAGTTTTTCCTAGCCAGACATAGTGGAAAGCTTGTTGCCGAGGTGTAGATGAGAAGAGGAGCTAAAGAGGAAGGTAGGATGCTCTCCGGAGGTAAGAGCCGCTGCCGGGCGTCTTTCGGCAGAAGCCGCGCTAAGGAGAGCGCTGTGAGCGGCACAATCGTCTTTGCGCGAAGAAGCCGCTTCTTGGGCTCCGGCAGCCGGCGAGAGCGGCAGCTTCGGGAAGGTGAAGAAGCAAGCTGTACAACACTGGATTGTGTGCGCACCTTGCCAACTGATAGAAAACAGTACCTTTGCACTCTCCTGACTTTTCCAATCACAGGAACATTCGATTGGAAGCTGTTTTGGACAACTTTTCTTTTCTTCCTGCCAAACACTTGCAGACATCCGTGCAACTTCTAGAACACGATGGAGATGTTTTCTGTGCTGGCACAGTTTTTCCTAGCCAGACATAGTGAAAAGCTTGTTGCCGAGGTGTAGATGAGAAGAGGAGCTAAAGAGGAAGGTAGGATGCTCTCCGGAGGTAAGAGCCGCTGCCGGGCGTCTTTCGGCAGAAGCCGCGCTAAGGAGAGCGCTGTGAGCGGCACAATCGTCTTTGCGCGAAGAAGCCGCTTCTTGGGCTCCGGCAGCCGGCGAGAGCGGCAGCTTCGGGAAGGTGAAGAAGCAAGCTGTACAACACTGGGATTGTGTGCGCACCTTGCCAACTGATAGAAAACAGTACCTTTGCACTCTCCTGACTTTTCCAATCACAGGAACATTCGATTGGAAGCTGTTTTGGACAACTTTTCTTTTCTTCCTGCCAAACACTTGGCAGACATCCGTGCAACTTCTAGAACACGATGGGAGATGTTTTCTGTGCTGGCACAGTTTTTCCTAGCCAGACATAGTGGAAAGCTTGTTGCCGAGGTGTAGATGAGAAGAGGAGCTAAAGAGGAAGGTAGGATGCTCTCCGGAGGTAAGAGCCGCTGCGGGCGTCTTTCGGCAGAAGCCGCGCTAAGGAGAGCGCTGTGAGCGGCACAATCGTCTTTGCGCGAAGAAGCCGCTTCTTGGGCTCCGGCAGCCGGCGAGAGCGGCAGCTTCGGGAAGGTGAAGAAGCAAGCTGTACAACACTGGGATTGTGTGCGCACCTTGCCAACTGATAGAAAACAGTACCTTTGCACTCTCTGACTTTTCCAATCACAGGAACATTCGATTGGAAGCTGTTTTGGACAACTTTTCTTTTCTTCCTGCCAAACACTTGGCAGACATCCGTGCAACTTCTAGAACACGATGGGAGATGTTTTCTGTGCTGGCACAGTTTTTCCTAGCCAGACATAGTGGAAAAGCTTGTTGCCGAGGTGTAGATGAGAAGAGGAGCTAAAGAGGAAGGTAGGATGCTCTCCGGAGGTAAGAGCCGCTGCCGGGCGTCTTTCGGCAGAAGCCGCGCTAAGGAGAGCGCTGTGAGCGGCACAATCGTCTTTGCGCGAAGAAGCCGCTTCTTGGGCTCCGGCAGCCGGCGAGAGCGGCAGCTTCGGGAAGGTGAAGAAGCAAGCTGTACAACACTGGGATTGTGTGCGCACCTTGCCAACTGATAGAAAACAGTACCTTTGCACTCTCCTGACTTTTCCAATCACAGGAACATTCGATTGGAAGCTGTTTTGGACAACTTTTCTTTTCTTCCTGCCAAACACTTGGCAGACATCCGTGCAACTTCTAGAACACGATGGAGATGTTTTCTGTGCTGGCACAGTTTTTCCTAGCCAGACATAGTGGAAAAGCTTGTTGCCGAGGTGTAGATGAGAAGAGGAGCTAAAGAGGAAGGTAGGATGCTCTCCGGAGGTAAGAGCCGCTGCCGGGCGTCTTTCGGCAGAAGCCGCGCTAAGGAGAGCGCTGTGAGCGGCACAATCGTCTTTGCGCGAAGAAGCCGCTTCTTGGGCTCCGGCAGCCGGCGAGAGCGGCAGCTTCGGGAAGGTGAAGAAGCAAGCTGTACAACACTGGGATTGTGTGCGCACCTTGCCAACTGATAGAAAACAGTACCTTTGCACTCTCCTGACTTTTCCAATCACAGGAACATTCGATTGGAAGCTGTTTTGGACAACTTTTCTTTTCTTCCTGCCAAACACTTGGCAGACATCCGTGCAACTTCTAGAACACGATGGGAGATGTTTTCTGTGCTGGCACAGTTTTCCTAGCCAGACATAGTGGAAAAGCTTGTTGCCGAGGTGTAGATGAGAAGAGGAGCTAAAGAGGAAGGTAGGATGCTCTCCGGAGGTAAGAGCCGCTGCCGGGCGTCTTTCGGCAGAAGCCGCGCTAAGGAGAGCGCTGTGAGCGGCACAATCGTCTTTGCGCGAAGAAGCCGCTTCTTGGGCTCCGGCAGCCGGCGAGAGCGGCAGCTTCGGGAAGGTGAAGAAGCAAGCTGTACAACACTGGGATTGTGTGCGCACCTTGCCAACTGATAGAAAACAGTACCTTTGCACTCTCCTGACTTTTCCAATCACAGGAACATTCGATTGGAAGCTGTTTTGGACAACTTTTCTTTTCTTCCTGCCAAACACTTGGCAGACATCCGTGCAACTTCTAGAACACGATGGGAGATGTTTTCTGTGCTGGCACAGTTTTTCCTAGCCAGACATAGTGGAAAAGCTTGTTGCCGAGGTGTAGATGAGAAGAGGAGCTAAAGAGGAAGGTAGGATGCTCTCCGGAGGTAAGAGCCGCTGCCGGGCGTCTTTCGGCAGAAGCCGCGCTAAGGAGAGCGCTGTGAGCGGCACAATCGTCTTTGCGCGAAGAAGCCGCTTCTTGGGCTCCGGCAGCCGGCGAGAGCGGCAGCTTCGGGAAGGTGAAGAAGCAAGCTGTACAACACTGGGATTGTGTGCGCACCTTGCCAACTGATAGAAAACAGTACCTTTGCACTCTCCTGACTTTTCCAATCACAGGAACATTCGATTGGAAGCTGTTTTGGACAACTTTTCTTTTCTTCCTGCCAAACACTTGGCAGACATCCGTGCAACTTCTAGAACACGATGGGAGATGTTTTCTGTGCTGGCACAGTTTTTCCTAGCCAGACATAGTGGAAAAGCTTGTTGCCGAGGTGTAGATGAGAAGAGGAGCTAAAGAGGAAGGTAGGATGCTCTCCGGAGGTAAGAGCCGCTGCCGGGCGTCTTTCGGCAGAAGCCGCGCTAAGGAGAGCGCTGTGAGCGGCACAATCGTCTTTGCGCGAAGAAGCCGCTTCTTGGGCTCCGGCAGCCGGCGAGAGCGGCAGCTTCGGGAAGGTGAAGAAGCAAGCTGTACAACACTGGGATTGTGTGCGCACCTTGCCAACTGATAGAAAACAGTACCTTTGCACTCTCCTGACTTTTCCAATCACAGGAACATTCGATTGGAAGCTGTTTTGGACAACTTTTCTTTTCTTCCTGCCAAACACTTGGCAGACATCCGTGCAACTTCTAGAACACGATGGAGATGTTTTCTGTGCTGCACAGTTTTTCCTAGCCAGACATAGTGGAAAAGCTTGTTGCCGAGGTGTAGATGAGAAGAGGAGCTAAAGAGGAAGGTAGGATGCTCTCCGGAGGTAAGAGCCGCTGCCGGGCGTCTTTCGGCAGAAGCCGCGCTAAGGAGAGCGCTGTGAGCGGCACAATCGTCTTTGCGCGAAGAAGCCGCTTCTTGGGCTCCGGCAGCCGGCGAGAGCGGCAGCTTCGGGAAGGTGAAGAAGCAAGCTGTACAACACTGGGATTGTGTGCGCACCTTGCCAACTGATAGAAAACAGTACCTTTGCACTCTCCTGACTTTTCCAATCACAGGAACATTCGATTGGAAGCTGTTTTGGACAACTTTTCTTTTCTTCCTGCCAAACACTTGGCAGACATCCGTGCAACTTCTAGAACACGATGGGAGATGTTTTCTGTGCTGGCACAGTTTTTCCTAGCCAGACATAGTGGAAAAGCTTGTTGCCGAGGTGTAGATGAGAAGAGGAGCTAAAGAGGAAGGTAGGATGCTCTCCGGAGGTAAGAGCCGCTGCCGGGCGTCTTTCGGCAGAAGCCGCGCTAAGGAGAGCGCTGTGAGCGGCACAATCGTCTTTGCGCGAAGAAGCCGCTTCTTGGGCTCCGGCAGCCGGCGAGAGCGGCAGCTTCGGGAAGGTGAAGAAGCAAGCTGTACAACACTGGGATTGTGTGCGCACCTTGCCAACTGATAGAAAACAGTACCTTTGCACTCTCCTGACTTTTCCAATCACAGGAACATTCGATTGGAAGCTGTTTTGGACAACTTTTCTTTTCTTCCTGCCAAACACTTGGCAGACATCCGTGCAACTTCTAGAACACGATGGGAGATGTTTTCTGTGCTGGCACAGTTTTTCCTAGCCAGACATAGTGGAAAAGCTTGTTGCCGAGGTGTAGATGAGAAGAGGAGCTAAAGAGGAAGGTAGGATGCTCTCCGGAGGTAAGAGCCGCTGCCGGGCGTCTTTCGGCAGAAGCCGCGCTAAGGAGAGCGCTGTGAGCGGCACAATCGTCTTTGCGCGAAGAAGCCGCTTCTTGGGCTCCGGCAGCCGGCGAGAGCGGCAGCTTCGGGAAGGTGAAGAAGCAAGCTGTACAACACTGGGATTGTGTGCGCACCTTGCCAACTGATAGAAAACAGTACCTTTGCACTCTCCTGACTTTTCCAATCACAGGAACATTCGATTGGAAGCTGTTTTGGACAACTTTTCTTTTCTTCCTGCCAAACACTTGGCAGACATCCGTGCAACTTCTAGAACACGATGGGAGATGTTTTCTGTGCTGGCACAGTTTTTCCTAGCCAGACATAGTGGAAAAGCTTGTTGCCGAGGTGTAGATGAGAAGAGGAGCTAAAGAGGAAGGTAGGATGCTCTCCGGAGGTAAGAGCCGCTGCCGGGCGTCTTTCGGCAGAAGCCGCGCTAAGGAGAGCGCTGTGAGCGGCACAATCGTCTTTGCGCGAAGAAGCCGCTTCTTGGGCTCCGGCAGCCGGCGAGAGCGGCAGCTTCGGGAAGGTGAAGAAGCAAGCTGTACAACACTGGGATTGTGTGCGCACCTTGCCAACTGATAGAAAACAGTACCTTTGCACTCTCCTGACTTTTCCAATCACAGGAACATTCGATTGGAAGCTGTTTTGGACAACTTTTCTTTTCTTCCTGCCAAACACTTGGCAGACATCCGTGCAACTTCTAGAACACGATGGGAGATGTTTTCTGTGCTGGCACAGTTTTTCCTAGCCAGACATAGTGGAAAAGCTTGTTGCCGAGGTGTAGATGAGAAGAGGAGCTAAAGAGGAAGGTAGGATGCTCTCCGGAGGTAAGAGCCGCTGCCGGGCGTCTTTCGGCAGAAGCCGCGCTAAGGAGAGCACTGTGAGCGGCACAATCGTCTTTGCGCGAAGAAGCCGCTTCTTGGGCTCCGGCAGCCGGCGAGAGCGGCAGCTTCGGGAAGGTGAAGAAGCAAGCTGTACAACACTGGGATTGTGTGCGCACCTTGCCAACTGATAGAAAACAGTACCTTTGCACTCTCCTGACTTTTCCAATCACAGGAACATTCGATTGGAAGCTGTTTTGGACAACTTTTCTTTTCTTCCTGCCAAACACTTGGCAGACATCCGTGCAACTTCTAGAACACGATGGGAGATGTTTTCTGTGCTGGCACAGTTTTTCCTAGCCAGACATAGTGGAAAAGCTTGTTGCCGAGGTGTAGATGAGAAGAGGAGCTAAAGAGGAAGGTAGGATGCTCTCCGGAGGTAAGAGCCGCTGCCGGGCGTCTTTCGGCAGAAGCCGCGCTAAGGAGAGCGCTGTGAGCGGCACAATCGTCTTTGCGCGAAGAAGCCGCTTCTTGGGCTCCGGCAGCCGGCGAGAGCGGCAGCTTCGGGAAGGTGAAGAAGCAAGCTGTACAACACTGGGATTGTGTGCGCACCTTGCCAACTGATAGAAAACAGTACCTTTGCACTCTCCTGACTTTTCCAATCACAGGAACATTCGATTGGAAGCTGTTTTGGACAACTTTTCTTTTCTTCCTGCCAAACACTTGGCAGACATCCGTGCAACTTCTAGAACACGATGGGAGATGTTTTCTGTGCTGGCACAGTTTTTCCTAGCCAGACATAGTGGAAAAGCTTGTTGCCGAGGTGTAGATGAGAAGAGGAGCTAAAGAGGAAGGTAGGATGCTCTCCGGAGGTAAGAGCCGCTGCCGGGCGTCTTTCGGCAGAAGCCGCGCTAAGGAGAGCGCTGTGAGCGGCACAATCGTCTTTGCGCGAAGAAGCCGCTTCTTGGGCTCCGGCAGCCGGCGAGAGCGGCAGCTTCGGGAAGGTGAAGAAGCAAGCTGTACAACACTGGGATTGTGTGCGCACCTTGCCAACTGATAGAAAACAGTACCTTTGCACTCTCCTGACTTTTCCAATCACAGGAACATTCGATTGGAAGCTGTTTTGGACAACTTTTCTTTTCTTCCTGCCAAACACTTGGCAGACATCCGTGCAACTTCTAGAACACGATGGGAGATGTTTTCTGTGCTGGCACAGTTTTTCCTAGCCAGACATAGTGGAAAAGCTTGTTGCCGAGGTGTAGATGAGAAGAGGAGCTAAAGAGGAAGGTAGGATGCTCTCCGGAGGTAAGAGCCGCTGCGGGCGTCTTTCGGCAGAAGCCGCGCTAAGGAGAGCACTGTGAGCGGCACAATCGTCTTTGCGCGAAGAAGCCGCTTCTTGGGCTCCGGCAGCCGGCGAGAGCGGCAGCTTCGGGAAGGTGAAGAAGCAAGCTGTACAACACTGGGATTGTGTGCGCACCTTGCCAACTGATAGAAAACAGTACCTTTGCACTCTCCTGACTTTTCCAATCACAGGAACATTCGATTGGAAGCTGTTTTGGACAACTTTTCTTTTCTTCCTGCCAAACACTTGGCAGACATCCGTGCAACTTCTAGAACACGATGGGAGATGTTTTCTGTGCTGGCACAGTTTTTCCTAGCCAGACATAGTGGAAAGCTTGTTGCCGAGGTGTAGATGAGAAGAGGAGCTAAAGAGGAAGGTAGGATGCTCTCCGGAGGTAAGAGCCGCTGCCGGGCGTCTTTCGGCAGAAGCCGCGCTAAGGAGAGCGCTGTGAGCGGCACAATCGTCTTTGCGCGAAGAAGCCGCTTCTTGGGCTCCGGCAGCCGGCGAGAGCGGCAGCTTCGGGAAGGTGAAGAAGCAAGCTGTACAACACTGGGATTGTGTGCGCACCTTGCCAACTGATAGAAAACAGTACCTTTGCACTCTCCTGACTTTTCCAATCACAGGAACATTCGATTGGAAGCTGTTTTGGACAACTTTTCTTTTCTTCCTGCCAAACACTTGGCAGACATCCGTGCAACTTCTAGAACACGATGGGAGATGTTTTCTGTGCTGGCACAGTTTTTCCTAGCCAGACATAGTGGAAAAGCTTGTTGCCGAGGTGTAGATGAGAAGAGGAGCTAAAGAGGAAGGTAGGATGCTCTCCGGAGGTAAGAGCCGCTGCCGGGCGTCTTTCGGCAGAAGCCGCGCTAAGGAGAGCGCTGTGAGCGGCACAATCGTCTTTGCGCGAAGAAGCCGCTTCTTGGGCTCCGGCAGCCGGCGAGAGCGGCAGCTTCGGGAAGGTGAAGAAGCAAGCTGTACAACACTGGGATTGTGTGCGCACCTTGCCAACTGATAGAAAACAGTACCTTTGCACTCTCCTGACTTTTCCAATCACAGGAACATTCGATTGGAAGCTGTTTTGGACAACTTTTCTTTTCTTCCTGCCAAACACTTGGCAGACATCCGTGCAACTTCTAGAACACGATGGGAGATGTTTTCTGTGCTGGCACAGTTTTTCCTAGCCAGACATAGTGGAAAAGCTTGTTGCCGAGGTGTAGATGAGAAGAGGAGCTAAAGAGGAAGGTAGGATGCTCTCCGGAGGTAAGAGCCGCTGCCGGCGTCTTTCGGCAGAAGCCGCGCTAAGGAGAGCGCTGTGAGCGGCACAATCGTCTTTGCGCGAAGAAGCCGCTTCTTGGGCTCCGGCAGCCGGCGAGAGCGGCAGCTTCGGGAAGGTGAAGAAGCAAGCTGTACAACACTGGGATTGTGTGCGCACCTTGCCAACTGATAGAAAACAGTACCTTTGCACTCTCCTGACTTTTCCAATCACAGGAACATTCGATTGGAAGCTGTTTTGGACAACTTTTCTTTTCTTCCTGCCAAACACTTGGCAGACATCCGTGCAACTTCTAGAACACGATGGGAGATGTTTTCTGTGCTGGCACAGTTTTTCCTAGCCAGACATAGTGGAAAAGCTTGTTGCCGAGGTGTAGATGAGAAGAGGAGCTAAAGAGGAAGGTAGGATGCTCTCCGGAGGTAAGAGCCGCTGCCGGGCGTCTTTCGGCAGAAGCCGCGCTAAGGAGAGCGCTGTGAGCGGCACAATCGTCTTTGCGCGAAGAAGCCGCTTCTTGGGCTCCGGCAGCCGGCGAGAGCGGCAGCTTCGGGAAGGTGAAGAAGCAAGCTGTACAACACTGGGATTGTGTGCGCACCTTGCCAACTGATAGAAAACAGTACCTTTGCACTCTCCTGACTTTTCCAATCACAGGAACATTCGATTGGAAGCTGTTTTGGACAACTTTTCTTTTCTTCCTGCCAAACACTTGGCAGACATCCGTGCAACTTCTAGAACACGATGGGAGATGTTTTCTGTGCTGGCACAGTTTTTCCTAGCCAGACATAGTGGAAAAGCTTGTTGCCGAGGTGTAGATGAGAAGAGGAGCTAAAGAGGAAGGTAGGATGCTCTCCGGAGGTAAGAGCCGCTGCCGGGCGTCTTTCGGCAGAAGCCGCGCTAAGGAGAGCGCTGTGAGCGGCACAATCGTCTTTGCGCGAAGAAGCCGCTTCTTGGGCTCCGGCAGCCGGCGAGAGCGGCAGCTTCGGGAAGGTGAAGAAGCAAGCTGTACAACACTGGGATTGTGTGCGCACCTTGCCAACTGATCGAAAACAGTACCTTTGCACTCTCCTGACTTTTCCAATCACAGGAACATTCGATTGGAAGCTGTTTTGGACAACTTTTCTTTTCTTCCTGCCAAACACTTGGCAGACATCCGTGCAACTTCTAGAACACGATGGGAGATGTTTTCTGTGCTGGCACAGTTTTTCCTAGCCAGACATAGTGGAAAAGCTTGTTGCCGAGGTGTAGATGAGAAGAGGAGCTAAAGAGGAAGGTAGGATGCTCTCCGGAGGTAAGAGCCGCTGCCGGGCGTCTTTCGGCAGAAGCCGCGCTAAGGAGAGCGCTGTGAGCGGCACAATCGTCTTTGCGCGAAGAAGCGCTTCTTGGGCTCCGGCAGCCGGCGAGAGCGGCAGCTTCGGGAAGGTGAAGAAGCAAGCTGTACAACACTGGGATTGTGTGCGCACCTTGCCAACTGATAGAAAACAGTACCTTTGCACTCTCCTGACTTTTCCAATCACAGGAACATTCGATTGGAAGCTGTTTTGGACAACTTTTCTTTTCTTCCTGCCAAACACTTGGCAGACATCCGTGCAACTTCTAGAACACGATGGGAGATGTTTTCTGTGCTGGCACAGTTTTTCCTAGCCAGACATAGTGGAAAGCTTGTTGCCGAGGTGTAGATGAGAAGAGGAGCTAAAGAGGAAGGTAGGATGCTCTCCGGAGGTAAGAGCCGCTGCCGGGCGTCTTTCGGCAGAAGCCGCGCTAAGGAGAGCGCTGTGAGCGGCACAATCGTCTTTGCGCGAAGAAGCCGCTTCTTGGGCTCCGGCAGCCGGCGAGAGCGGCAGCTTCGGGAAGGTGAAGAAGCAAGCTGTACAACACTGGGATTGTGTGCGCACCTTGCCAACTGATAGAAAACAGTACCTTTGCACTCTCCTGACTTTTCCAATCACAGGAACATTCGATTGGAAGCTGTTTTGGACAACTTTTCTTTTCTTCCTGCCAAACACTTGGCAGACATCCGTGCAACTTCTAGAACACGATGGGAGATGTTTTCTGTGCTGGCACAGTTTTTCCTAGCCAGACATAGTGGAAAAGCTTGTTGCCGAGGTGTAGATGAGAAGAGGAGCTAAAGAGGAAGGTAGGATGCTCTCCGGAGGTAAGAGCCGCTGCCGGGCGTCTTTCGGCAGAAGCCGCGCTAAGGAGAGCGCTGTGAGCGGCACAATCGTCTTTGCGCGAAGAAGCCGCTTCTTGGGCTCCGGCAGCCGGCGAGAGCGGCAGCTTCGGGAAGGTGAAGAAGCAAGCTGTACAACACTGGGATTGTGTGCGCACCTTGCCAACTGATAGAAAACAGTACCTTTGCACTCTCCTGACTTTTCCAATCACAGGAACATTCGATTGGAAGCTGTTTTGGACAACTTTTCTTTTCTTCCTGCCAAACACTTGGCAGACATCCGTGCAACTTCTAGAACACGATGGGAGATGTTTTCTGTGCTGGCACAGTTTTTCCTAGCCAGACATAGTGGAAAAGCTTGTTGCCGAGGTGTAGATGAGAAGAGGAGCTAAAGAGGAAGGTAGGATGCTCTCCGGAGGTAAGAGCCGCTGCCGGGCGTCTTTCGGCAGAAGCCGCGCTAAGGAGAGCGCTGTGAGCGGCACAATCGTCTTTGCGCGAAGAAGCCGCTTCTTGGGCTCCGGCAGCCGGCGAGAGCGGCAGCTTCGGGAAGGTGAAGAAGCAAGCTGTACAACACTGGGATTGTGTGCGCACCTTGCCAACTGATAGAAAACAGTACCTTTGCACTCTCCTGACTTTTCCAATCACAGGAACATTCGATTGGAAGCTGTTTTGGACAACTTTTCTTTTCTTCCTGCCAAACACTTGGCAGACATCCGTGCAACTTCTAGAACACGATGGAGATGTTTTCTGTGCTGGCACAGTTATTCTTGCCAGCACAGAAAACATCTCCCATCGTGTTCTAGAAGTTGCACGGATGTCTGCCAAGTGTTTGGCAGGAAGAAAAGAAAAGTTGTCCAAAACAGCTTCCAATCGAATGTTCCTGTGATTGGAAAAGTCAGGAGAGTGCAAAGGTACTGTTTTCTATCAGTTGGCAAGGTGCGCACACAATCCCAGTGTTGTACAGCTTGCTTCTTCACCTTCCCGAAGCTGCCGCTCTCGCCGGCTGCCGGAGCCCAAGAAGCGGCTTCTTCGCGCAAAGACGATTGTGCCGCTCACAGCGCTCTCCTTAGCGCGGCTTCTGCCGAAAGACGCCCGGCAGCGGCTCTTACCTCCGGAGAGCATCCTACCTTCCTCTTTAGCTCCTCTTCTCATCTACACCTCGGCAACAAGCTTTTCCACTATGTCTGGCTAGGAAAAACTGTGCCAGCACAGAAAACATCTCCCATCGTGTTCTAGAAGTTGCACGGATGTCTGCCAAGTGTTTGGCAGGAAGAAAAGAAAAGTTGTCCAAAACAGCTTCCAATCGAATGTTCCTGTGATTGGAAAAGTCAGGAGAGTGCAAAGGTACTGTTTTCTATCAGTTGGCAAGGTGCGCACACAATCCCAGTGTTGTACAGCTTGCTTCTTCACCTTCCCGAAGCTGCCGCTCTCGCCGGCTGCCGGAGCCCAAGAAGCGGCTTCTTCGCGCAAAGACGATTGTGCCGCTCACAGCGCTCTCCTTAGCGCGGCTTCTGCCGAAAGACGCCCGGCAGCGGCTCTTACCTCCGGAGAGCATCCTACCTTCCTCTTTAGCTCCTCTTCTCATCTACACCTCGGCAACAAGCTTTTCCACTATGTCTGGCTAGGAAAAACTGTGCCAGCACAGAAAACATCTCCCATCGTGTTCTAGAAGTTGCACGGATGTCTGCCAAGTGTTTGGCAGGAAGAAAAGAAAAGTTGTCCAAAACAGCTTCCAATCGAATGTTCCTGTGATTGGAAAAGTCAGGAGAGTGCAAAGGTACTGTTTTCTATCAGTTGGCAAGGTGCGCACACAATCCCAGTGTTGTACAGCTTGCTTCTTCACCTTCCCGAAGCTGCCGCTCTCGCCGGCTGCCGGAGCCCAAGAAGCGGCTTCTTCGCGCAAAGACGATTGTGCCGCTCACAGCGCTCTCCTTAGCGCGGCTTCTGCCGAAAGACGCCCGGCAGCGGCTCTTACCTCCGGAGAGCATCCTACCTTCCTCTTTAGCTCCTCTTCTCATCTACACCTCGGCAACAAGCTTTTCCACTATGTCTGGCTAGGAAAAACTGTGCCAGCACAGAAAACATCTCCCATCGTGTTCTAGAAGTTGCACGGATGTCTGCCAAGTGTTTGGCAGGAAGAAAAGAAAAGTTGTCCAAAACAGCTTCCAATCGAATGTTCCTGTGATTGGAAAAGTCAGGAGAGTGCAAAGGTACTGTTTTCTATCAGTTGGCAAGGTGCGCACACAATCCCAGTGTTGTACAGCTTGCTTCTTCACCTTCCCGAAGCTGCCGCTCTCGCCGGCTGCCGGAGCCCAAGAAGCGGCTTCTTCGCGCAAAGACGATTGTGCCGCTCACAGCGCTCTCCTTAGCGCGGCTTCTGCCGAAAGACGCCCGGCAGCGGCTCTTACCTCCGGAGAGCATCCTACCTTCCTCTTTAGCTCCTCTTCTCATCTACACCTCGGCAACAAGCTTTTCCACTATGTCTGGCTAGGAAAAACTGTGCCAGCACAGAAAACATCTCCCATCGTGTTCTAGAAGTTGCACGGATGTCTGCCAAGTGTTTGGCAGGAAGAAAAGAAAAGTTGTCCAAAACAGCTTCCAATCGAATGTTCCTGTGATTGGAAAAGTCAGGAGAGTGCAAAGGTACTGTTTTCGATCAGTTGGCAAGGTGCGCACACAATCCCAGTGTTGTACAGCTTGCTTCTTCACCTTCCCGAAGCTGCCGCTCTCGCCGGCTGCCGGAGCCCAAGAAGCGGCTTCTTCGCGCAAAGACGATTGTGCCGCTCACAGCGCTCTCCTTAGCGCGGCTTCTGCCGAAAGACGCCCGGCAGCGGCTCTTACCTCCGGAGAGCATCCTACCTTCCTCTTTAGCTCCTCTTCTCATCTACACCTCGGCAACAAGCTTTTCCACTATGTCTGGCTAGGAAAAACTGTGCCAGCACAGAAAACATCTCCCATCGTGTTCTAGAAGTTGCACGGATGTCTGCCAAGTGTTTGGCAGGAAGAAAAGAAAAGTTGTCCAAAACAGCTTCCAATCGAATGTTCCTGTGATTGGAAAAGTCAGGAGAGTGCAAAGGTACTGTTTTCTATCAGTTGGCAAGGTGCGCACACAATCCCAGTGTTGTACAGCTTGCTTCTTCACCTTCCCGAAGCTGCCGCTCTCGCCGGCTGCCGGAGCCCAAGAAGCGGCTTCTTCGCGCAAAGACGATTGTGCCGCTCACAGCGCTCTCCTTAGCGCGGCTTCTGCCGAAAGACGCCCGGCAGCGGCTCTTACCTCCGGAGAGCATCCTACCTTCCTCTTTAGCTCCTCTTCTCATCTACACCTCGGCAACAAGCTTTTCCACTATGTCTGGCTAGGAAAAACTGTGCCAGCACAGAAAACATCTCCCATCGTGTTCTAGAAGTTGCACGGATGTCTGCCAAGTGTTTGGCAGGAAGAAAAGAAAAGTTGTCCAAAACAGCTTCCAATCGAATGTTCCTGTGATTGGAAAAGTCAGGAGAGTGCAAAGGTACTGTTTTCTATCAGTTGGCAAGGTGCGCACACAATCCCAGTGTTGTACAGCTTGCTTCTTCACCTTCCCGAAGCTGCCGCTCTCGCCGGCTGCCGGAGCCCAAGAAGCGGCTTCTTCGCGCAAAGACGATTGTGCCGCTCACAGCGCTCTCCTTAGCGCGGCTTCTGCCGAAAGACGCCCGGCAGCGGCTCTTACCTCCGGAGAGCATCCTACCTTCCTCTTTAGCTCCTCTTCTCATCTACACCTCGGCAACAAGCTTTTCCACTATGTCTGGCTAGGAAAAACTGTGCCAGCACAGAAAACATCTCCCATCGTGTTCTAGAAGTTGCACGGATGTCTGCCAAGTGTTTGGCAGGAAGAAAAGAAAAGTTGTCCAAAACAGCTTCCAATCGAATGTTCCTGTGATTGGAAAAGTCAGGAGAGTGCAAAGGTACTGTTTTCTATCAGTTGGCAAGGTGCGCACACAATCCCAGTGTTGTACAGCTTGCTTCTTCACCTTCCCGAAGCTGCCGCTCTCGCCGGCTGCCGGAGCCCAAGAAGCGGCTTCTTCGCGCAAAGACGATTGTGCCGCTCACAGCGCTCTCCTTAGCGCGGCTTCTGCCGAAAGACGCCCGGCAGCGGCTCTTACCTCCGGAGAGCATCCTACCTTCCTCTTTAGCTCCTCTTCTCATCTACACCTCGGCAACAAGCTTTTCCACTATGTCTGGCTAGGAAAAACTGTGCCAGCACAGAAAACATCTCCCATCGTGTTCTAGAAGTTGCACGGATGTCTGCCAAGTGTTTGGCAGGAAGAAAAGAAAAGTTGTCCAAAACAGCTTCCAATCGAATGTTCCTGTGATTGGAAAAGTCAGGAGAGTGCAAAGGTACTGTTTTCTATCAGTTGGCAAGGTGCGCACACAATCCCAGTGTTGTACAGCTTGCTTCTTCACCTTCCCGAAGCTGCCGCTCTCGCCGGCTGCCGGAGCCCAAGAAGCGGCTTCTTCGCGCAAAGACGATTGTGCCGCTCACAGCGCTCTCCTTAGCGCGGCTTCTGCCGAAAGACGCCGGCAGCGGCTCTTACCTCCGGAGAGCATCCTACCTTCCTCTTTAGCTCCTCTTCTCATCTACACCTCGGCAACAAGCTTTTCCACTATGTCTGGCTAGGAAAAACTGTGCCAGCACAGAAAACATCTCCCATCGTGTTCTAGAAGTTGCACGGATGTCTGCCAAGTGTTTGGCAGGAAGAAAAGAAAAGTTGTCCAAAACAGCTTCCAATCGAATGTTCCTGTGATTGGAAAAGTCAGGAGAGTGCAAAGGTACTGTTTTCTATCAGTTGGCAAGGTGCGCACACAATCCCAGTGTTGTACAGCTTGCTTCTTCACCTTCCCGAAGCTGCCGCTCTCGCCGGCTGCCGGAGCCCAAGAAGCGGCTTCTTCGCGCAAAGACGATTGTGCCGCTCACAGTGCTCTCCTTAGCGCGGCTTCTGCCGAAAGACGCCCGGCAGCGGCTCTTACCTCCGGAGAGCATCCTACCTTCCTCTTTAGCTCCTCTTCTCATCTACACCTCGGCAACAAGCTTTTCCACTATGTCTGGCTAGGAAAAACTGTGCCAGCACAGAAAACATCTCCCATCGTGTTCTAGAAGTTGCACGGATGTCTGCCAAGTGTTTGGCAGGAAGAAAAGAAAAGTTGTCCAAAACAGCTTCCAATCGAATGTTCCTGTGATTGGAAAAGTCAGGAGAGTGCAAAGGTACTGTTTTCTATCAGTTGGCAAGGTGCGCACACAATCCCAGTGTTGTACAGCTTGCTTCTTCACCTTCCCGAAGCTGCCGCTCTCGCCGGCTGCCGGAGCCCAAGAAGCGGCTTCTTCGCGCAAAGACGATTGTGCCGCTCACAGCGCTCTCCTTAGCGCGGCTTCTGCCGAAAGACGCCCGGCAGCGGCTCTTACCTCCGGAGAGCATCCTACCTTCCTCTTTAGCTCCTCTTCTCATCTACACCTCGGCAACAAGCTTTTCCACTATGTCTGGCTAGGAAAAACTGTGCCAGCACAGAAAACATCTCCCATCGTGTTCTAGAAGTTGCACGGATGTCTGCCAAGTGTTTGGCAGGAAGAAAAGAAAAGTTGTCCAAAACAGCTTCCAATCGAATGTTCCTGTGATTGGAAAGTCAGGAGAGTGCAAAGGTACTGTTTTCTATCAGTTGGCAAGGTGCGCACACAATCCCAGTGTTGTACAGCTTGCTTCTTCACCTTCCCGAAGCTGCCGCTCTCGCCGGCTGCCGGAGCCCAAGAAGCGGCTTCTTCGCGCAAAGACGATTGTGCCGCTCACAGCGCTCTCCTTAGCGCGGCTTCTGCCGAAAGACGCCCGGCAGCGGCTCTTACCTCCGGAGAGCATCCTACCTTCCTCTTTAGCTCCTCTTCTCATCTACACCTCGGCAACAAGCTTTTCCACTATGTCTGGCTAGGAAAAACTGTGCCAGCACAGAAAACATCTCCCATCGTGTTCTAGAAGTTGCACGGATGTCTGCCAAGTGTTTGGCAGGAAGAAAGAAAAGTTGTCCAAAACAGCTTCCAATCGAATGTTCCTGTGATTGGAAAAGTCAGGAGAGTGCAAAGGTACTGTTTTCTATCAGTTGGCAAGGTGCGCACACAATCCCAGTGTTGTACAGCTTGCTTCTTCACCTTCCCGAAGCTGCCGCTCTCGCCGGCTGCCGGAGCCCAAGAAGCGGCTTCTTCGCGCAAAGACGATTGTGCCGCTCACAGTGCTCTCCTTAGCGCGGCTTCTGCCGAAAGACGCCCGGCAGCGGCTCTTACCTCCGGAGAGCATCCTACCTTCCTCTTTAGCTCCTCTTCTCATCTACACCTCGGCAACAAGCTTTTCCACTATGTCTGGCTAGGAAAAACTGTGCCAGCACAGAAAACATCTCCCATCGTGTTCTAGAAGTTGCACGGATGTCTGCCAAGTGTTTGGCAGGAAGAAAAGAAAAGTTGTCCAAAACAGCTTCCAATCGAATGTTCCTGTGATTGGAAAAGTCAGGAGAGTGCAAAGGTACTGTTTTCTATCAGTTGGCAAGGTGCGCACACAATCCCAGTGTTGTACAGCTTGCTTCTTCACCTTCCCGAAGCTGCCGCTCTCGCCGGCTGCCGGAGCCCAAGAAGCGGCTTCTTCGCGCAAAGACGATTGTGCCGCTCACAGCGCTCTCCTTAGCGCGGCTTCTGCCGAAAGACGCCCGGCAGCGGCTCTTACCTCCGGAGAGCATCCTACCTTCCTCTTTAGCTCCTCTTCTCATCTACACCTCGGCAACAAGCTTTTCCACTATGTCTGGCTAGGAAAAACTGTGCCAGCACAGAAAACATCTCCCATCGTGTTCTAGAAGTTGCACGGATGTCTGCCAAGTGTTTGGCAGGAAGAAAAGAAAAGTTGTCCAAAACAGCTTCCAATCGAATGTTCCTGTGATTGGAAAAGTCAGGAGAGTGCAAAGGTACTGTTTTCTATCAGTTGGCAAGGTGCGCACACAATCCCAGTGTTGTACAGCTTGCTTCTTCACCTTCCCGAAGCTGCCGCTCTCGCCGGCTGCCGGAGCCCAAGAAGCGGCTTCTTCGCGCAAAGACGATTGTGCCGCTCACAGCGCTCTCCTTAGCGCGGCTTCTGCCGAAAGACGCCCGGCAGCGGCTCTTACCTCCGGAGAGCATCCTACCTTCCTCTTTAGCTCCTCTTCTCATCTACACCTCGGCAACAAGCTTTTCCACTATGTCTGGCTAGGAAAAACTGTGCCAGCACAGAAAACATCTCCCATCGTGTTCTAGAAGTTGCACGGATGTCTGCCAAGTGTTTGGCAGGAAGAAAAGAAAAGTTGTCCAAAACAGCTTCCAATCGAATGTTCCTGTGATTGGAAAAGTCAGGAGAGTGCAAAGGTACTGTTTTCTATCAGTTGGCAAGGTGCGCACACAATCCCAGTGTTGTACAGCTTGCTTCTTCACCTTCCCGAAGCTGCCGCTCTCGCCGGCTGCCGGAGCCCAAGAAGCGGCTTCTTCGCGCAAAGACGATTGTGCCGCTCACAGCGCTCTCCTTAGCGCGGCTTCTGCCGAAAGACGCCCGGCAGCGGCTCTTACCTCCGGAGAGCATCCTACCTTCCTCTTTAGCTCCTCTTCTCATCTACACCTCGGCAACAAGCTTTTCCACTATGTCTGGCTAGGAAAAACTGTGCCAGCACAGAAAACATCTCCCATCGTGTTCTAGAAGTTGCACGGATGTCTGCCAAGTGTTTGGCAGGAAGAAAAGAAAAGTTGTCCAAAACAGCTTCCAATCGAATGTTCCTGTGATTGGAAAAGTCAGGAGAGTGCAAAGGTACTGTTTTCTATCAGTTGGCAAGGTGCGCACACAATCCCAGTGTTGTACAGCTTGCTTCTTCACCTTCCCGAAGCTGCCGCTCTCGCCGGCTGCCGGAGCCCAAGAAGCGGCTTCTTCGCGCAAAGACGATTGTGCCGCTCACAGCGCTCTCCTTAGCGCGGCTTCTGCCGAAAGACGCCCGGCAGCGGCTCTTACCTCCGGAGAGCATCCTACCTTCCTCTTTAGCTCCTCTTCTCATCTACACCTCGGCAACAAGCTTTTCCACTATGTCTGGCTAGGAAAAACTGTGCCAGCACAGAAAACATCTCCCATCGTGTTCTAGAAGTTGCACGGATGTCTGCCAAGTGTTTGGCAGGAAGAAAAGAAAAGTTGTCCAAAACAGCTTCCAATCGAATGTTCCTGTGATTGGAAAAGTCAGGAGAGTGCAAAGGTACTGTTTTCTATCAGTTGGCAAGGTGCGCACACAATCCCAGTGTTGTACAGCTTGCTTCTTCACCTTCCCGAAGCTGCCGCTCTCGCCGGCTGCCGGAGCCCAAGAAGCGGCTTCTTCGCGCAAAGACGATTGTGCCGCTCACAGCGCTCTCCTTAGCGCGGCTTCTGCCGAAAGACGCCCGGCAGCGGCTCTTACCTCCGGAGAGCATCCTACCTTCCTCTTTAGCTCCTCTTCTCATCTACACCTCGGCAACAAGCTTTTCCACTATGTCTGGCTAGGAAAAACTGTGCCAGCACAGAAAACATCTCCCATCGTGTTCTAGAAGTTGCACGGATGTCTGCCAAGTGTTTGGCAGGAAGAAAAGAAAAGTTGTCCAAAACAGCTTCCAATCGAATGTTCCTGTGATTGGAAAAGTCAGGAGAGTGCAAAGGTACTGTTTTCTATCAGTTGGCAAGGTGCGCACACAATCCCAGTGTTGTACAGCTTGCTTCTTCACCTTCCCGAAGCTGCCGCTCTCGCCGGCTGCCGGAGCCCAAGAAGCGGCTTCTTCGCGCAAAGACGATTGTGCCGCTCACAGCGCTCTCCTTAGCGCGGCTTCTGCCGAAAGACGCCCGGCAGCGGCTCTTACCTCCGGAGAGCATCCTACCTTCCTCTTTAGCTCCTCTTCTCATCTACACCTCGGCAACAAGCTTTTCCACTATGTCTGGCTAGGAAAAACTGTGCCAGCACAGAAAACATCTCCCATCGTGTTCTAGAAGTTGCACGGATGTCTGCCAAGTGTTTGGCAGGAAGAAAAGAAAAGTTGTCCAAAACAGCTTCCAATCGAATGTTCCTGTGATTGGAAAAGTCAGGAGAGTGCAAAGGTACTGTTTTCTATCAGTTGGCAAGGTGCGCACACAATCCCAGTGTTGTACAGCTTGCTTCTTCACCTTCCCGAAGCTGCCGCTCTCGCCGGCTGCCGGAGCCCAAGAAGCGGCTTCTTCGCGCAAAGACGATTGTGCCGCTCACAGCGCTCTCCTTAGCGCGGCTTCTGCCGAAAGACGCCCGGCAGCGGCTCTTACCTCCGGAGAGCATCCTACCTTCCTCTTTAGCTCCTCTTCTCATCTACACCTCGGCAACAAGCTTTTCCACTATGTCTGGCTAGGAAAAACTGTGCCAGCACAGAAAACATCTCCCATCGTGTTCTAGAAGTTGCACGGATGTCTGCCAAGTGTTTGGCAGGAAGAAAAGAAAAGTTGTCCAAAACAGCTTCCAATCGAATGTTCCTGTGATTGGAAAAGTCAGGAGAGTGCAAAGGTACTGTTTTCTATCAGTTGGCAAGGTGCGCACACAATCCCAGTGTTGTACAGCTTGCTTCTTCACCTTCCCGAAGCTGCCGCTCTCGCCGGCTGCCGGAGCCCAAGAAGCGGCTTCTTCGCGCAAAGACGATTGTGCCGCTCACAGCGCTCTCCTTAGCGCGGCTTCTGCCGAAAGACGCCCGGCAGCGGCTCTTACCTCCGGAGAGCATCCTACCTTCCTCTTTAGCTCCTCTTCTCATCTACACCTCGGCAACAAGCTTTTCCACTATGTCTGGCTAGGAAAAACTGTGCCAGCACAGAAAACATCTCCCATCGTGTTCTAGAAGTTGCACGGATGTCTGCCAAGTGTTTGGCAGGAAGAAAAGAAAAGTTGTCCAAAACAGCTTCCAATCGAATGTTCCTGTGATTGGAAAAGTCAGGAGAGTGCAAAGGTACTGTTTTCTATCAGTTGGCAAGGTGCGCACACAATCCCAGTGTTGTACAGCTTGCTTCTTCACCTTCCCGAAGCTGCCGCTCTCGCCGGCTGCCGGAGCCCAAGAAGCGGCTTCTTCGCGCAAAGACGATTGTGCCGCTCACAGTGCTCTCCTTAGCGCGGCTTCTGCCGAAAGACGCCCGGCAGCGGCTCTTACCTCCGGAGAGCATCCTACCTTCCTCTTTAGCTCCTCTTCTCATCTACACCTCGGCAACAAGCTTTTCCACTATGTCTGGCTAGGAAAAACTGTGCCAGCACAGAAAACATCTCCCATCGTGTTCTAGAAGTTGCACGGATGTCTGCCAAGTGTTTGGCAGGAAGAAAAGAAAAGTTGTCCAAAACAGCTTCCAATCGAATGTTCCTGTGATTGGAAAAGTCAGGAGAGTGCAAAGGTACTGTTTTCTATCAGTTGGCAAGGTGCGCACACAATCCCAGTGTTGTACAGCTTGCTTCTTCACCTTCCCGAAGCTGCCGCTCTCGCCGGCTGCCGGAGCCCAAGAAGCGGCTTCTTCGCGCAAAGACGATTGTGCCGCTCACAGCGCTCTCCTTAGCGCGGCTTCTGCCGAAAGACGCCCGGCAGCGGCTCTTACCTCCGGAGAGCATCCTACCTTCCTCTTTAGCTCCTCTTCTCATCTACACCTCGGCAACAAGCTTTTCCACTATGTCTGGCTAGGAAAAACTGTGCCAGCACAGAAAACATCTCCCATCGTGTTCTAGAAGTTGCACGGATGTCTGCCAAGTGTTTGGCAGGAAGAAAAGAAAAGTTGTCCAAAACAGCTTCCAATCGAATGTTCCTGTGATTGGAAAAGTCAGGAGAGTGCAAAGGTACTGTTTTCTATCAGTTGGCAAGGTGCGCACACAATCCCAGTGTTGTACAGCTTGCTTCTTCACCTTCCCGAAGCTGCCGCTCTCGCCGGCTGCCGGAGCCCAAGAAGCGGCTTCTTCGCGCAAAGACGATTGTGCCGCTCACAGCGCTCTCCTTAGCGCGGCTTCTGCCGAAAGACGCCCGGCAGCGGCTCTTACCTCCGGAGAGCATCCTACCTTCCTCTTTAGCTCCTCTTCTCATCTACACCTCGGCAACAAGCTTTTCCACTATGTCTGGCTAGGAAAAACTGTGCCAGCACAGAAAACATCTCCCCTCGTGTTCTAGAAGTTGCACGGATGTCTGCCAAGTGTTTGGCAGGAAGAAAAGAAAAGTTGTCCAAAACAGCTTCCAATCGAATGTTCCTGTGATTGGAAAAGTCAGGAGAGTGCAAAGGTACTGTTTTCTATCAGTTGGCAAGGTGCGCACACAATCCCAGTGTTGTACAGCTTGCTTCTTCACCTTCCCGAAGCTGCCGCTCTCGCCGGCTGCCGGAGCCCAAGAAGCGGCTTCTTCGCGCAAAGACGATTGTGCCGCTCACAGCGCTCTCCTTAGCGCGGCTTCTGCCGAAAGACGCCCGGCAGCGGCTCTTACCTCCGGAGAGCATCCTACCTTCCTCTTTAGCTCCTCTTCTCATCTACACCTCGGCAACAAGCTTTTCCACTATGTCTGGCTAGGAAAAACTGTGCCAGCACAGAAAACATCTCCCATCGTGTTCTAGAAGTTGCACGGATGTCTGCCAAGTGTTTGGCAGGAAGAAAAGAAAAGTTGTCCAAAACAGCTTCCAATCGAATGTTCCTGTGATTGGAAAAGTCAGGAGAGTGCAAAGGTACTGTTTTCTATCAGTTGGCAAGGTGCGCACACAATCCCAGTGTTGTACAGCTTGCTTCTTCACCTTCCCGAAGCTGCCGCTCTCGCCGGCTGCCGGAGCCCAAGAAGCGGCTTCTTCGCGCAAAGACGATTGTGCCGCTCACAGCGCTCTCCTTAGCGCGGCTTCTGCCGAAAGACGCCCGGCAGCGGCTCTTACCTCCGGAGAGCATCCTACCTTCCTCTTTAGCTCCTCTTCTCATCTACACCTCGGCAACAAGCTTTTCCACTATGTCTGGCTAGGAAAAACTGTGCCAGCACAGAAAACATCTCCCATCGTGTTCTAGAAGTTGCACGGATGTCTGCCAAGTGTTTGGCAGGAAGAAAAGAAAAGTTGTCCAAAACAGCTTCCAATCGAATGTTCCTGTGATTGGAAAAGTCAGGAGAGTGCAAAGGTACTGTTTTCTATCAGTTGGCAAGGTGCGCACACAATCCCAGTGTTGTACAGCTTGCTTCTTCACCTTCCCGAAGCTGCCGCTCTCGCCGGCTGCCGGAGCCCAAGAAGCGGCTTCTTCGCGCAAAGACGATTGTGCCGCTCACAGCGCTCTCCTTAGCGCGGCTTCTGCCGAAAGACGCCCGGCAGCGGCTCTTACCTCCGGAGAGCATCCTACCTTCCTCTTTAGCTCCTCTTCTCATCTACACCTCGGCAACAAGCTTTTCCACTATGTCTGGCTAGGAAAAACTGTGCCAGCACAGAAAACATCTCCCATCGTGTTCTAGAAGTTGCACGGATGTCTGCCAAGTGTTTGGCAGGAAGAAAAGAAAAGTTGTCCAAAACAGCTTCCAATCGAATGTTCCTGTGATTGGAAAAGTCAGGAGAGTGCAAAGGTACTGTTTTCTATCAGTTGGCAAGGTGCGCACACAATCCCAGTGTTGTACAGCTTGCTTCTTCACCTTCCCGAAGCTGCCGCTCTCGCCGGCTGCCGGAGCCCAAGAAGCGGCTTCTTCGCGCAAAGACGATTGTGCCGCTCACAGTGCTCTCCTTAGCGCGGCTTCTGCCGAAAGACGCCCGGCAGCGGCTCTTACCTCCGGAGAGCATCCTACCTTCCTCTTTAGCTCCTCTTCTCATCTACACCTCGGCAACAAGCTTTTCCACTATGTCTGGCTAGGAAAAACTGTGCCAGCACAGAAAACATCTCCCCTCGTGTTCTAGAAGTTGCACGGATGTCTGCCAAGTGTTTGGCAGGAAGAAAAGAAAAGTTGTCCAAAACAGCTTCCAATCGAATGTTCCTGTGATTGGAAAAGTCAGGAGAGTGCAAAGGTACTGTTTTCTATCAGTTGGCAAGGTGCGCACACAATCCCAGTGTTGTACAGCTTGCTTCTTCACCTTCCCGAAGCTGCCGCTCTCGCCGGCTGCCGGAGCCCAAGAAGCGGCTTCTTCGCGCAAAGACGATTGTGCCGCTCACAGCGATCTCCTTAGCGCGGCTTCTGCCGAAAGACGCCCGGCAGCGGCTCTTACCTCCGGAGAGCATCCTACCTTCCTCTTTAGCTCCTCTTCTCATCTACACCTCGGCAACAAGCTTTTCCACTATGTCTGGCTAGGAAAAACTGTGCCAGCACAGAAAACATCTCCCATCGTGTTCTAGAAGTTGCACGGATGTCTGCCAAGTGTTTGGCAGGAAGAAAAGAAAAGTTGTCCAAAACAGCTTCCAATCGAATGTTCCTGTGATTGGAAAAGTCAGGAGAGTGCAAAGGTACTGTTTTCTATCAGTTGGCAAGGTGCGCACACAATCCCAGTGTTGTACAGCTTGCTTCTTCACCTTCCCGAAGCTGCCGCTCTCGCCGGCTGCCGGAGCCCAAGAAGCGGCTTCTTCGCGCAAAGACGATTGTGCCGCTCACAGCGCTCTCCTTAGCGCGGCTTCTGCCGAAAGACGCCCGGCAGCGGCTCTTACCTCCGGAGAGCATCCTACCTTCCTCTTTAGCTCCTCTTCTCATCTACACCTCGGCAAAAAGCTTTTCCACTATGTCTGGCTAGGAAAAACTGTGCCAGCACAGAAAACATCTCCCATCGTGTTCTAGAAGTTGCACGGATGTCTGCCAAGTGTTTGGCAGGAAGAAAAGAAAAGTTGTCCAAAACAGCTTCCAATCGAATGTTCCTGTGATTGGAAAAGTCAGGAGAGTGCAAAGGTACTGTTTTCTATCAGTTGGCAAGGTGCGCACACAATCCCAGTGTTGTACAGCTTGCTTCTTCACCTTCCCGAAGCTGCCGCTCTCGCCGGCTGCCGGAGCCCAAGAAGCGGCTTCTTCGCGCAAAGACGATTGTGCCGCTCACAGCGCTCTCCTTAGCGCGGCTTCTGCCGAAAGACGCCCGGCAGCGGCTCTTACCTCCGGAGAGCATCCTACCTTCCTCTTTAGCTCCTCTTCTCATCTACACCTCGGCAACAAGCTTTTCCACTATGTCTGGCTAGGAAAAACTGTGCCAGCACAGAAAACATCTCCCATCGTGTTCTAGAAGTTGCACGGATGTCTGCCAAGTGTTTGGCAGGAAGAAAAGAAAAGTTGTCCAAAACAGCTTCCAATCGAATGTTCCTGTGATTGGAAAAGTCAGGAGAGTGCAAAGGTACTGTTTTCTATCAGTTGGCAAGGTGCGCACACAATCCCAGTGTTGTACAGCTTGCTTCTTCACCTTCCCGAAGCTGCCGCTCTCGCCGGCTGCCGGAGCCCAAGAAGCGGCTTCTTCGCGCAAAGACGATTGTGCCGCTCACAGCGCTCTCCTTAGCGCGGCTTCTGCCGAAAGACGCCCGGCAGCGGCTCTTACCTCCGGAGAGCATCCTACCTTCCTCTTTAGCTCCTCTTCTCATCTACACCTCGGCAACAAGCTTTTCCACTATGTCTGGCTAGGAAAAACTGTGCCAGCACAGAAAACATCTCCCATCGTGTTCTAGAAGTTGCACGGATGTCTGCCAAGTGTTTGGCAGGAAGAAAAGAAAAGTTGTCCAAAACAGCTTCCAATCGAATGTTCCTGTGATTGGAAAAGTCAGGAGAGTGCAAAGGTACTGTTTTCTATCAGTTGGCAAGGTGCGCACACAATCCCAGTGTTGTACAGCTTGCTTCTTCACCTTCCCGAAGCTGCCGCTCTCGCCGGCTGCCGGAGCCCAAGAAGCGGCTTCTTCGCGCAAAGACGATTGTGCCGCTCACAGCGCTCTCCTTAGCGCGGCTTCTGCCGAAAGACGCCCGGCAGCGGCTCTTACCTCCGGAGAGCATCCTACCTTCCTCTTTAGCTCCTCTTCTCATCTACACCTCGGCAACAAGCTTTACCACTATGTCTGGCTAGGAAAAACTGTGCCAGCACAGAAAACATCTCCCATCGTGTTCTAGAAGTTGCACGGATGTCTGCCAAGTGTTTGGCAGGAAGAAAAGAAAAGTTGTCCAAAACAGCTTCCAATCGAATGTTCCTGTGATTGGAAAAGTCAGGAGAGTGCAAAGGTACTGTTTTCTATCAGTTGGCAAGGTGCGCACACAATCCCAGTGTTGTACAGCTTGCTTCTTCACCTTCCCGAAGCTGCCGCTCTCGCCGGCTGCCGGAGCCCAAGAAGCGGCTTCTTCGCGCAAAGACGATTGTGCCGCTCACAGCGATCTCCTTAGCGCGGCTTCTGCCGAAAGACGCCCGGCAGCGGCTCTTACCTCCGGAGAGCATCCTACCTTCCTCTTTAGCTCCTCTTCTCATCTACACCTCGGCAACAAGCTTTTCCACTATGTCTGGCTAGGAAAAACTGTGCCAGCACAGAAAACATCTCCCATCGTGTTCTAGAAGTTGCACGGATGTCTGCCAAGTGTTTGGCAGGAAGAAAAGAAAAGTTGTCCAAAACAGCTTCCAATCGAATGTTCCTGTGATTGGAAAAGTCAGGAGAGTGCAAAGGTACTGTTTTCTATCAGTTGGCAAGGTGCGCACACAATCCCAGTGTTGTACAGCTTGCTTCTTCACCTTCCCGAAGCTGCCGCTCTCGCCGGCTGCCGGAGCCCAAGAAGCGGCTTCTTCGCGCAAAGACGATTGTGCCGCTCACAGCGCTCTCCTTAGCGCGGCTTCTGCCGAAAGACGCCCGGCAGCGGCTCTTACCTCCGGAGAGCATCCTACCTTCCTCTTTAGCTCCTCTTCTCATCTACACCTCGGCAACAAGCTTTTCCACTATGTCTGGCTAGGAAAAACTGTGCCAGCACAGAAAACATCTCCCATCGTGTTCTAGAAGTTGCACGGATGTCTGCCAAGTGTTTGGCAGGAAGAAAAGAAAAGTTGTCCAAAACAGCTTCCAATCGAATGTTCCTGTGATTGGAAAAGTCAGGAGAGTGCAAAGGTACTGTTTTCTATCAGTTGGCAAGGTGCGCACACAATCCCAGTGTTGTACAGCTTGCTTCTTCACCTTCCCGAAGCTGCCGCTCTCGCCGGCTGCCGGAGCCCAAGAAGCGGCTTCTTCGCGCAAAGACGATTGTGCCGCTCACAGTGCTCTCCTTAGCGCGGCTTCTGCCGAAAGACGCCCGGCAGCGGCTCTTACCTCCGGAGAGCATCCTACCTTCCTCTTTAGCTCCTCTTCTCATCTACACCTCGGCAACAAGCTTTTCCACTATGTCTGGCTAGGAAAAACTGTGCCAGCACAGAAAACATCTCCCATCGTGTTCTAGAAGTTGCACGGATGTCTGCCAAGTGTTTGGCAGGAAGAAAAGAAAAGTTGTCCAAAACAGCTTCCAATCGAATGTTCCTGTGATTGGAAAAGTCAGGAGAGTGCAAAGGTACTGTTTTCTATCAGTTGGCAAGGTGCGCACACAATCCCAGTGTTGTACAGCTTGCTTCTTCACCTTCCCGAAGCTGCCGCTCTCGCCGGCTGCCGGAGCCCAAGAAGCGGCTTCTTCGCGCAAAGACGATTGTGCCGCTCACAGTGCTCTCCTTAGCGCGGCTTCTGCCGAAAGACGCCCGGCAGCGGCTCTTACCTCCGGAGAGCATCCTACCTTCCTCTTTAGCTCCTCTTCTCATCTACACCTCGGCAACAAGCTTTTCCACTATGTCTGGCTAGGAAAAACTGTGCCAGCACAGAAAACATCTCCCCTCGTGTTCTAGAAGTTGCACGGATGTCTGCCAAGTGTTTGGCAGGAAGAAAAGAAAAGTTGTCCAAAACAGCTTCCAATCGAATGTTCCTGTGATTGGAAAAGTCAGGAGAGTGCAAAGGTACTGTTTTCTATCAGTTGGCAAGGTGCGCACACAATCCCAGTGTTGTACAGCTTGCTTCTTCACCTTCCCGAAGCTGCCGCTCTCGCCGGCTGCCGGAGCCCAAGAAGCGGCTTCTTCGCGCAAAGACGATTGTGCCGCTCACAGCGATCTCCTTAGCGCGGCTTCTGCCGAAAGACGCCCGGCAGCGGCTCTTACCTCCGGAGAGCATCCTACCTTCCTCTTTAGCTCCTCTTCTCATCTACACCTCGGCAACAAGCTTTTCCACTATGTCTGGCTAGGAAAAACTGTGCCAGCACAGAAAACATCTCCCATCGTGTTCTAGAAGTTGCACGGATGTCTGCCAAGTGTTTGGCAGGAAGAAAAGAAAAGTTGTCCAAAACAGCTTCCAATCGAATGTTCCTGTGATTGGAAAAGTCAGGAGAGTGCAAAGGTACTGTTTTCTATCAGTTGGCAAGGTGCGCACACAATCCCAGTGTTGTACAGCTTGCTTCTTCACCTTCCCGAAGCTGCCGCTCTCGCCGGCTGCCGGAGCCCAAGAAGCGGCTTCTTCGCGCAAAGACGATTGTGCCGCTCACAGCGCTCTCCTTAGCGCGGCTTCTGCCGAAAGACGCCCGGCAGCGGCTCTTACCTCCGGAGAGCATCCTACCTTCCTCTTTAGCTCCTCTTCTCATCTACACCTCGGCAACAAGCTTTTCCACTATGTCTGGCTAGGAAAAACTGTGCCAGCACAGAAAACATCTCCCATCGTGTTCTAGAAGTTGCACGGATGTCTGCCAAGTGTTTGGCAGGAAGAAAAGAAAAGTTGTCCAAAACAGCTTCCAATCGAATGTTCCTGTGATTGGAAAAGTCAGGAGAGTGCAAAGGTACTGTTTTCTATCAGTTGGCAAGGTGCGCACACAATCCCAGTGTTGTACAGCTTGCTTCTTCACCTTCCCGAAGCTGCCGCTCTCGCCGGCTGCCGGAGCCCAAGAAGCGGCTTCTTCGCGCAAAGACGATTGTGCCGCTCACAGCGCTCTCCTTAGCGCGGCTTCTGCCGAAAGACGCCCGGCAGCGGCTCTTACCTCCGGAGAGCATCCTACCTTCCTCTTTAGCTCCTCTTCTCATCTACACCTCGGCAACAAGCTTTTCCACTATGTCTGGCTAGGAAAAACTGTGCCAGCACAGAAAACATCTCCCATCGTGTTCTAGAAGTTGCACGGATGTCTGCCAAGTGTTTGGCAGGAAGAAAAGAAAAGTTGTCCAAAACAGCTTCCAATCGAATGTTCCTGTGATTGGAAAAGTCAGGAGAGTGCAAAGGTACTGTTTTCTATCAGTTGGCAAGGTGCGCACACAATCCCAGTGTTGTACAGCTTGCTTCTTCACCTTCCCGAAGCTGCCGCTCTCGCCGGCTGCCGGAGCCCAAGAAGCGGCTTCTTCGCGCAAAGACGATTGTGCCGCTCACAGCGCTCTCCTTAGCGCGGCTTCTGCCGAAAGACGCCCGGCAGCGGCTCTTACCTCCGGAGAGCATCCTACCTTCCTCTTTAGCTCCTCTTCTCATCTACACCTCGGCAACAAGCTTTTCCACTATGTCTGGCTAGGAAAAACTGTGCCAGCACAGAAAACATCTCCCATCGTGTTCTAGAAGTTGCACGGATGTCTGCCAAGTGTTTGGCAGGAAGAAAAGAAAAGTTGTCCAAAACAGCTTCCAATCGAATGTTCCTGTGATTGGAAAAGTCAGGAGAGTGCAAAGGTACTGTTTTCTATCAGTTGGCAAGGTGCGCACACAATCCCAGTGTTGTACAGCTTGCTTCTTCACCTTCCCGAAGCTGCCGCTCTCGCCGGCTGCCGGAGCCCAAGAAGCGGCTTCTTCGCGCAAAGACGATTGTGCCGCTCACAGCGCTCTCCTTAGCGCGGCTTCTGCCGAAAGACGCCCGGCAGCGGCTCTTACCTCCGGAGAGCATCCTACCTTCCTCTTTAGCTCCTCTTCTCATCTACACCTCGGCAACAAGCTTTTCCACTATGTCTGGCTAGGAAAAACTGTGCCAGCACAGAAAACATCTCCCATCGTGTTCTAGAAGTTGCACGGATGTCTGCCAAGTGTTTGGCAGGAAGAAAAGAAAAGTTGTCCAAAACAGCTTCCAATCGAATGTTCCTGTGATTGGAAAAGTCAGGAGAGTGCAAAGGTACTGTTTTCTATCAGTTGGCAAGGTGCGCACACAATCCCAGTGTTGTACAGCTTGCTTCTTCACCTTCCCGAAGCTGCCGCTCTCGCCGGCTGCCGGAGCCCAAGAAGCGGCTTCTTCGCGCAAAGACGATTGTGCCGCTCACAGCGCTCTCCTTAGCGCGGCTTCTGCCGAAAGACGCCCGGCAGCGGCTCTTACCTCCGGAGAGCATCCTACCTTCCTCTTTAGCTCCTCTTCTCATCTACACCTCGGCAACAAGCTTTTCCACTATGTCTGGCTAGGAAAAACTGTGCCAGCACAGAAAACATCTCCCATCGTGTTCTAGAAGTTGCACGGATGTCTGCCAAGTGTTTGGCAGGAAGAAAAGAAAAGTTGTCCAAAACAGCTTCCAATCGAATGTTCCTGTGATTGGAAAAGTCAGGAGAGTGCAAAGGTACTGTTTTCTATCAGTTGGCAAGGTGCGCACACAATCCCAGTGTTGTACAGCTTGCTTCTTCACCTTCCCGAAGCTGCCGCTCTCGCCGGCTGCCGGAGCCCAAGAAGCGGCTTCTTCGCGCAAAGACGATTGTGCCGCTCACAGTGCTCTCCTTAGCGCGGCTTCTGCCGAAAGACGCCCGGCAGCGGCTCTTACCTCCGGAGAGCATCCTACCTTCCTCTTTAGCTCCTCTTCTCATCTACACCTCGGCAACAAGCTTTTCCACTATGTCTGGCTAGGAAAAACTGTGCCAGCACAGAAAACATCTCCCATCGTGTTCTAGAAGTTGCACGGATGTCTGCCAAGTGTTTGGCAGGAAGAAAAGAAAAGTTGTCCAAAACAGCTTCCAATCGAATGTTCCTGTGATTGGAAAAGTCAGGAGAGTGCAAAGGTACTGTTTTCTATCAGTTGGCAAGGTGCGCACACAATCCCAGTGTTGTACAGCTTGCTTCTTCACCTTCCCGAAGCTGCCGCTCTCGCCGGCTGCCGGAGCCCAAGAAGCGGCTTCTTCGCGCAAAGACGATTGTGCCGCTCACAGTGCTCTCCTTAGCGCGGCTTCTGCCGAAAGACGCCCGGCAGCGGCTCTTACCTCCGGAGAGCATCCTACCTTCCTCTTTAGCTCCTCTTCTCATCTACACCTCGGCAACAAGCTTTTCCACTATGTCTGGCTAGGAAAAACTGTGCCAGCACAGAAAACATCTCCCATCGTGTTCTAGAAGTTGCACGGATGTCTGCCAAGTGTTTGGCAGGAAGAAAAGAAAAGTTGTCCAAAACAGCTTCCAATCGAATGTTCCTGTGATTGGAAAAGTCAGGAGAGTGCAAAGGTACTGTTTTCTATCAGTTGGCAAGGTGCGCACACAATCCCAGTGTTGTACAGCTTGCTTCTTCACCTTCCCGAAGCTGCCGCTCTCGCCGGCTGCCGGAGCCCAAGAAGCGGCTTCTTCGCGCAAAGACGATTGTGCCGCTCACAGCGATCTCCTTAGCGCGGCTTCTGCCGAAAGACGCCCGGCAGCGGCTCTTACCTCCGGAGAGCATCCTACCTTCCTCTTTAGCTCCTCTTCTCATCTACACCTCGGCAACAAGCTTTTCCACTATGTCTGGCTAGGAAAAACTGTGCCAGCACAGAAAACATCTCCCATCGTGTTCTAGAAGTTGCACGGATGTCTGCCAAGTGTTTGGCAGGAAGAAAAGAAAAGTTGTCCAAAACAGCTTCCAATCGAATGTTCCTGTGATTGGAAAAGTCAGGAGAGTGCAAAGGTACTGTTTTCTATCAGTTGGCAAGGTGCGCACACAATCCCAGTGTTGTACAGCTTGCTTCTTCACCTTCCCGAAGCTGCCGCTCTCGCCGGCTGCCGGAGCCCAAGAAGCGGCTTCTTCGCGCAAAGACGATTGTGCCGCTCACAGCGCTCTCCTTAGCGCGGCTTCTGCCGAAAGACGCCCGGCAGCGGCTCTTACCTCCGGAGAGCATCCTACCTTCCTCTTTAGCTCCTCTTCTCATCTACACCTCGGCAAAAAGCTTTTCCACTATGTCTGGCTAGGAAAAACTGTGCCAGCACAGAAAACATCTCCCATCGTGTTCTAGAAGTTGCACGGATGTCTGCCAAGTGTTTGGCAGGAAGAAAAGAAAAGTTGTCCAAAACAGCTTCCAATCGAATGTTCCTGTGATTGGAAAAGTCAGGAGAGTGCAAAGGTACTGTTTTCTATCAGTTGGCAAGGTGCGCACACAATCCCAGTGTTGTACAGCTTGCTTCTTCACCTTCCCGAAGCTGCCGCTCTCGCCGGCTGCCGGAGCCCAAGAAGCGGCTTCTTCGCGCAAAGACGATTGTGCCGCTCACAGCGCTCTCCTTAGCGCGGCTTCTGCCGAAAGACGCCCGGCAGCGGCTCTTACCTCCGGAGAGCATCCTACCTTCCTCTTTAGCTCCTCTTCTCATCTACACCTCGGCAACAAGCTTTTCCACTATGTCTGGCTAGGAAAAACTGTGCCAGCACAGAAAACATCTCCCATCGTGTTCTAGAAGTTGCACGGATGTCTGCCAAGTGTTTGGCAGGAAGAAAAGAAAAGTTGTCCAAAACAGCTTCCAATCGAATGTTCCTGTGATTGGAAAAGTCAGGAGAGTGCAAAGGTACTGTTTTCTATCAGTTGGCAAGGTGCGCACACAATCCCAGTGTTGTACAGCTTGCTTCTTCACCTTCCCGAAGCTGCCGCTCTCGCCGGCTGCCGGAGCCCAAGAAGCGGCTTCTTCGCGCAAAGACGATTGTGCCGCTCACAGCGCTCTCCTTAGCGCGGCTTCTGCCGAAAGACGCCCGGCAGCGGCTCTTACCTCCGGAGAGCATCCTACCTTCCTCTTTAGCTCCTCTTCTCATCTACACCTCGGCAACAAGCTTTTCCACTATGTCTGGCTAGGAAAAACTGTGCCAGCACAGAAAACATCTCCCATCGTGTTCTAGAAGTTGCACGGATGTCTGCCAAGTGTTTGGCAGGAAGAAAAGAAAAGTTGTCCAAAACAGCTTCCAATCGAATGTTCCTGTGATTGGAAAAGTCAGGAGAGTGCAAAGGTACTGTTTTCTATCAGTTGGCAAGGTGCGCACACAATCCCAGTGTTGTACAGCTTGCTTCTTCACCTTCCCGAAGCTGCCGCTCTCGCCGGCTGCCGGAGCCCAAGAAGCGGCTTCTTCGCGCAAAGACGATTGTGCCGCTCACAGCGCTCTCCTTAGCGCGGCTTCTGCCGAAAGACGCCCGGCAGCGGCTCTTACCTCCGGAGAGCATCCTACCTTCCTCTTTAGCTCCTCTTCTCATCTACACCTCGGCAACAAGCTTTTCCACTATGTCTGGCTAGGAAAAACTGTGCCAGCACAGAAAACATCTCCCATCGTGTTCTAGAAGTTGCACGGATGTCTGCCAAGTGTTTGGCAGGAAGAAAAGAAAAGTTGTCCAAAACAGCTTCCAATCGAATGTTCCTGTGATTGGAAAAGTCAGGAGAGTGCAAAGGTACTGTTTTCTATCAGTTGGCAAGGTGCGCACACAATCCCAGTGTTGTACAGCTTGCTTCTTCACCTTCCCGAAGCTGCCGCTCTCGCCGGCTGCCGGAGCCCAAGAAGCGGCTTCTTCGCGCAAAGACGATTGTGCCGCTCACAGCGCTCTCCTTAGCGCGGCTTCTGCCGAAAGACGCCCGGCAGCGGCTCTTACCTCCGGAGAGCATCCTACCTTCCTCTTTAGCTCCTCTTCTCATCTACACCTCGGCAAAAAGCTTTTCCACTATGTCTGGCTAGGAAAAACTGTGCCAGCACAGAAAACATCTCCCCTCGTGTTCTAGAAGTTGCACGGATGTCTGCCAAGTGTTTGGCAGGAAGAAAAGAAAAGTTGTCCAAAACAGCTTCCAATCGAATGTTCCTGTGATTGGAAAAGTCAGGAGAGTGCAAAGGTACTGTTTTCTATCAGTTGGCAAGGTGCGCACACAATCCCAGTGTTGTACAGCTTGCTTCTTCACCTTCCCGAAGCTGCCGCTCTCGCCGGCTGCCGGAGCCCAAGAAGCGGCTTCTTCGCGCAAAGACGATTGTGCCGCTCACAGTGCTCTCCTTAGCGCGGCTTCTGCCGAAAGACGCCCGGCAGCGGCTCTTACCTCCGGAGAGCATCCTACCTTCCTCTTTAGCTCCTCTTCTCATCTACACCTCGGCAACAAGCTTTTCCACTATGTCTGGCTAGGAAAAACTGTGCCAGCACAGAAAACATCTCCCATCGTGTTCTAGAAGTTGCACGGATGTCTGCCAAGTGTTTGGCAGGAAGAAAAGAAAAGTTGTCCAAAACAGCTTCCAATCGAATGTTCCTGTGATTGGAAAAGTCAGGAGAGTGCAAAGGTACTGTTTTCTATCAGTTGGCAAGGTGCGCACACAATCCCAGTGTTGTACAGCTTGCTTCTTCACCTTCCCGAAGCTGCCGCTCTCGCCGGCTGCCGGAGCCCAAGAAGCGGCTTCTTCGCGCAAAGACGATTGTGCCGCTCACAGTGCTCTCCTTAGCGCGGCTTCTGCCGAAAGACGCCCGGCAGCGGCTCTTACCTCCGGAGAGCATCCTACCTTCCTCTTTAGCTCCTCTTCTCATCTACACCTCGGCAACAAGCTTTTCCACTATGTCTGGCTAGGAAAAACTGTGCCAGCACAGAAAACATCTCCCATCGTGTTCTAGAAGTTGCACGGATGTCTGCCAAGTGTTTGGCAGGAAGAAAAGAAAAGTTGTCCAAAACAGCTTCCAATCGAATGTTCCTGTGATTGGAAAAGTCAGGAGAGTGCAAAGGTACTGTTTTCTATCAGTTGGCAAGGTGCGCACACAATCCCAGTGTTGTACAGCTTGCTTCTTCACCTTCCCGAAGCTGCCGCTCTCGCCGGCTGCCGGAGCCCAAGAAGCGGCTTCTTCGCGCAAAGACGATTGTGCCGCTCACAGCGCTCTCCTTAGCGCGGCTTCTGCCGAAAGACGCCCGGCAGCGGCTCTTACCTCCGGAGAGCATCCTACCTTCCTCTTTAGCTCCTCTTCTCATCTACACCTCGGCAAAAAGCTTTTCCACTATGTCTGGCTAGGAAAAACTGTGCCAGCACAGAAAACATCTCCCATCGTGTTCTAGAAGTTGCACGGATGTCTGCCAAGTGTTTGGCAGGAAGAAAAGAAAAGTTGTCCAAAACAGCTTCCAATCGAATGTTCCTGTGATTGGAAAAGTCAGGAGAGTGCAAAGGTACTGTTTTCTATCAGTTGGCAAGGTGCGCACACAATCCCAGTGTTGTACAGCTTGCTTCTTCACCTTCCCGAAGCTGCCGCTCTCGCCGGCTGCCGGAGCCCAAGAAGCGGCTTCTTCGCGCAAAGACGATTGTGCCGCTCACAGCGCTCTCCTTAGCGCGGCTTCTGCCGAAAGACGCCCGGCAGCGGCTCTTACCTCCGGAGAGCATCCTACCTTCCTCTTTAGCTCCTCTTCTCATCTACACCTCGGCAACAAGCTTTTCCACTATGTCTGGCTAGGAAAAACTGTGCCAGCACAGAAAACATCTCCCATCGTGTTCTAGAAGTTGCACGGATGTCTGCCAAGTGTTTGGCAGGAAGAAAAGAAAAGTTGTCCAAAACAGCTTCCAATCGAATGTTAGTGATTGGAAAAGTCAGGAGAGTGCAAAGGTACTGTTTTCTATCAGTTGGCAAGGTGCGCACACAATCCCAGTGTTGTACAGCTTGCTTCTTCACCTTCCCGAAGCTGCCGCTCTCGCCGGCTGCCGGAGCCCAAGAAGCGGCTTCTTCGCGCAAAGACGATTGTGCCGCTCACAGCGCTCTCCTTAGCGCGGCTTCTGCCGAAAGACGCCCGGCAGCGGCTCTTACCTCCGGAGAGCATCCTACCTTCCTCTTTAGCTCCTCTTCTCATCTACACCTCGGCAACAAGCTTTTCCACTATGTCTGGCTAGGAAAAACTGTGCCAGCACAGAAAACATCTCCCATCGTGTTCTAGAAGTTGCACGGATGTCTGCCAAGTGTTTGGCAGGAAGAAAAGAAAAGTTGTCCAAAACAGCTTCCAATCGAATGTTCCTGTGATTGGAAAAGTCAGGAGAGTGCAAAGGTACTGTTTTCTATCAGTTGGCAAGGTGCGCACACAATCCCAGTGTTGTACAGCTTGCTTCTTCACCTTCCCGAAGCTGCCGCTCTCGCCGGCTGCCGGAGCCCAAGAAGCGGCTTCTTCGCGCAAAGACGATTGTGCCGCTCACAGCGCTCTCCTTAGCGCGGCTTCTGCCGAAAGACGCCCGGCAGCGGCTCTTACCTCCGGAGAGCATCCTACCTTCCTCTTTAGCTCCTCTTCTCATCTACACCTCGGCAACAAGCTTTTCCACTATGTCTGGCTAGGAAAAACTGTGCCAGCACAGAAAACATCTCCCATCGTGTTCTAGAAGTTGCACGGATGTCTGCCAAGTGTTTGGCAGGAAGAAAAGAAAAGTTGTCCAAAACAGCTTCCAATCGAATGTTCCTGTGATTGGAAAAGTCAGGAGAGTGCAAAGGTACTGTTTTCTATCAGTTGGCAAGGTGCGCACACAATCCCAGTGTTGTACAGCTTGCTTCTTCACCTTCCCGAAGCTGCCGCTCTCGCCGGCTGCCGGAGCCCAAGAAGCGGCTTCTTCGCGCAAAGACGATTGTGCCGCTCACAGCGCTCTCCTTAGCGCGGCTTCTGCCGAAAGACGCCCGGCAGCGGCTCTTACCTCCGGAGAGCATCCTACCTTCCTCTTTAGCTCCTCTTCTCATCTACACCTCGGCAACAAGCTTTTCCACTATGTCTGGCTAGGAAAAACTGTGCCAGCACAGAAAACATCTCCCATCGTGTTCTAGAAGTTGCACGGATGTCTGCCAAGTGTTTGGCAGGAAGAAAAGAAAAGTTGTCCAAAACAGCTTCCAATCGAATGTTCCTGTGATTGGAAAAGTCAGGAGAGTGCAAAGGTACTGTTTTCTATCAGTTGGCAAGGTGCGCACACAATCCCAGTGTTGTACAGCTTGCTTCTTCACCTTCCCGAAGCTGCCGCTCTCGCCGGCTGCCGGAGCCCAAGAAGCGGCTTCTTCGCGCAAAGACGATTGTGCCGCTCACAGCGCTCTCCTTAGCGCGGCTTCTGCCGAAAGACGCCCGGCAGCGGCTCTTACCTCCGGAGAGCATCCTACCTTCCTCTTTAGCTCCTCTTCTCATCTACACCTCGGCAACAAGCTTTTCCACTATGTCTGGCTAGGAAAAACTGTGCCAGCACAGAAAACATCTCCCATCGTGTTCTAGAAGTTGCACGGATGTCTGCCAAGTGTTTGGCAGGAAGAAAAGAAAAGTTGTCCAAAACAGCTTCCAATCGAATGTTCCTGTGATTGGAAAAGTCAGGAGAGTGCAAAGGTACTGTTTTCTATCAGTTGGCAAGGTGCGCACACAATCCCAGTGTTGTACAGCTTGCTTCTTCACCTTCCCGAAGCTGCCGCTCTCGCCGGCTGCCGGAGCCCAAGAAGCGGCTTCTTCGCGCAAAGACGATTGTGCCGCTCACAGCGCTCTCCTTAGCGCGGCTTCTGCCGAAAGACGCCCGGCAGCGGCTCTTACCTCCGGAGAGCATCCTACCTTCCTCTTTAGCTCCTCTTCTCATCTACACCTCGGCAACAAGCTTTTCCACTATGTCTGGCTAGGAAAAACTGTGCCAGCACAGAAAACATCTCCCATCGTGTTCTAGAAGTTGCACGGATGTCTGCCAAGTGTTTGGCAGGAAGAAAAGAAAAGTTGTCCAAAACAGCTTCCAATCGAATGTTCCTGTGATTGGAAAGTCAGGAGAGTGCAAAGGTACTGTTTTCTATCAGTTGGCAAGGTGCGCACACAATCCCAGTGTTGTACAGCTTGCTTCTTCACCTTCCCGAAGCTGCCGCTCTCGCCGGCTGCCGGAGCCCAAGAAGCGGCTTCTTCGCGCAAAGACGATTGTGCCGCTCACAGTGCTCTCCTTAGCGCGGCTTCTGCCGAAAGACGCCCGGCAGCGGCTCTTACCTCCGGAGAGCATCCTACCTTCCTCTTTAGCTCCTCTTCTCATCTACACCTCGGCAACAAGCTTTTCCACTATGTCTGGCTAGGAAAAACTGTGCCAGCACAGAAAACATCTCCCATCGTGTTCTAGAAGTTGCACGGATGTCTGCCAAGTGTTTGGCAGGAAGAAAAGAAAAGTTGTCCAAAACAGCTTCCAATCGAATGTTCCTGTGATTGGAAAAGTCAGGAGAGTGCAAAGGTACTGTTTTCTATCAGTTGGCAAGGTGCGCACACAATCCCAGTGTTGTACAGCTTGCTTCTTCACCTTCCCGAAGCTGCCGCTCTCGCCGGCTGCCGGAGCCCAAGAAGCGGCTTCTTCGCGCAAAGACGATTGTGCCGCTCACAGTGCTCTCCTTAGCGCGGCTTCTGCCGAAAGACGCCCGGCAGCGGCTCTTACCTCCGGAGAGCATCCTACCTTCCTCTTTAGCTCCTCTTCTCATCTACACCTCGGCAACAAGCTTTTCCACTATGTCTGGCTAGGAAAAACTGTGCCAGCACAGAAAACATCTCCCATCGTGTTCTAGAAGTTGCACGGATGTCTGCCAAGTGTTTGGCAGGAAGAAAAGAAAAGTTGTCCAAAACAGCTTCCAATCGAATGTTCCTGTGATTGGAAAAGTCAGGAGAGTGCAAAGGTACTGTTTTCTATCAGTTGGCAAGGTGCGCACACAATCCCAGTGTTGTACAGCTTGCTTCTTCACCTTCCCGAAGCTGCCGCTCTCGCCGGCTGCCGGAGCCCAAGAAGCGGCTTCTTCGCGCAAAGACGATTGTGCCGCTCACAGCGCTCTCCTTAGCGCGGCTTCTGCCGAAAGACGCCCGGCAGCGGCTCTTACCTCCGGAGAGCATCCTACCTTCCTCTTTAGCTCCTCTTCTCATCTACACCTCGGCAACAAGCTTTTCCACTATGTCTGGCTAGGAAAAACTGTGCCAGCACAGAAAACATCTCCCATCGTGTTCTAGAAGTTGCACGGATGTCTGCCAAGTGTTTGGCAGGAAGAAAAGAAAAGTTGTCCAAAACAGCTTCCAATCGAATGTTCCTGTGATTGGAAAAGTCAGGAGAGTGCAAAGGTACTGTTTTCTATCAGTTGGCAAGGTGCGCACACAATCCCAGTGTTGTACAGCTTGCTTCTTCACCTTCCCGAAGCTGCCGCTCTCGCCGGCTGCCGGAGCCCAAGAAGCGGCTTCTTCGCGCAAAGACGATTGTGCCGCTCACAGCGCTCTCCTTAGCGCGGCTTCTGCCGAAAGACGCCCGGCAGCGGCTCTTACCTCCGGAGAGCATCCTACCTTCCTCTTTAGCTCCTCTTCTCATCTACACCTCGGCAACAAGCTTTTCCACTATGTCTGGCTAGGAAAAACTGTGCCAGCACAGAAAACATCTCCCATCGTGTTCTAGAAGTTGCACGGATGTCTGCCAAGTGTTTGGCAGGAAGAAAAGAAAAGTTGTCCAAAACAGCTTCCAATCGAATGTTCCTGTGATTGGAAAAGTCAGGAGAGTGCAAAGGTACTGTTTTCTATCAGTTGGCAAGGTGCGCACACAATCCCAGTGTTGTACAGCTTGCTTCTTCACCTTCCCGAAGCTGCCGCTCTCGCCGGCTGCCGGAGCCCAAGAAGCGGCTTCTTCGCGCAAAGACGATTGTGCCGCTCACAGCGCTCTCCTTAGCGCGGCTTCTGCCGAAAGACGCCCGGCAGCGGCTCTTACCTCCGGAGAGCATCCTACCTTCCTCTTTAGCTCCTCTTCTCATCTACACCTCGGCAACAAGCTTTTCCACTATGTCTGGCTAGGAAAAACTGTGCCAGCACAGAAAACATCTCCCATCGTGTTCTAGAAGTTGCACGGATGTCTGCCAAGTGTTTGGCAGGAAGAAAAGAAAAGTTGTCCAAAACAGCTTCCAATCGAATGTTCCTGTGATTGGAAAAGTCAGGAGAGTGCAAAGGTACTGTTTTCTATCAGTTGGCAAGGTGCGCACACAATCCCAGTG
Organism: Melospiza melodia melodia; assembly: GCF_035770615.1. NCBI lineage: Eukaryota > Metazoa > Chordata > Aves > Passeriformes > Passerellidae > Melospiza > Melospiza melodia. The sequence continues at coordinate 6,793 of NW_026948716.1, read as the reverse complement.
TTGTACAGCTTGCTTCTTCACCTTCCCGAAGCTGCCGCTCTCGCCGGCTGCCGGAGCCCAAGAAGCGGCTTCTTCGCGCAAAGACGATTGTGCCGCTCACAGCGCTCTCCTTAGCGCGGCTTCTGCCGAAAGACGCCCGGCAGCGGCTCTTACCTCCGGAGAGCATCCTACCTTCCTCTTTAGCTCCTCTTCTCATCTACACCTCGGCAACAAGCTTTTCCACTATGTCTGGCTAGGAAAAACTGTGCCAGCACAGAAAACATCTCCCATCGTGTTCTAGAAGTTGCACGGATGTCTGCCAAGTGTTTGGCAGGAAGAAAAGAAAAGTTGTCCAAAACAGCTTCCAATCGAATGTTCCTGTGATTGGAAAAGTCAGGAGAGTGCAAAGGTACTGTTTTCTATCAGTTGGCAAGGTGCGCACACAATCCCAGTGTTGTACAGCTTGCTTCTTCACCTTCCCGAAGCTGCCGCTCTCGCCGGCTGCCGGAGCCCAAGAAGCGGCTTCTTCGCGCAAAGACGATTGTGCCGCTCACAGCGCTCTCCTTAGCGCGGCTTCTGCCGAAAGACGCCCGGCAGCGGCTCTTACCTCCGGAGAGCATCCTACCTTCCTCTTTAGCTCCTCTTCTCATCTACACCTCGGCAACAAGCTTTTCCACTATGTCTGGCTAGGAAAAACTGTGCCAGCACAGAAAACATCTCCCATCGTGTTCTAGAAGTTGCACGGATGTCTGCCAAGTGTTTGGCAGGAAGAAAAGAAAAGTTGTCCAAAACAGCTTCCAATCGAATGTTCCTGTGATTGGAAAAGTCAGGAGAGTGCAAAGGTACTGTTTTCTATCAGTTGGCAAGGTGCGCACACAATCCCAGTGTTGTACAGCTTGCTTCTTCACCTTCCCGAAGCTGCCGCTCTCGCCGGCTGCCGGAGCCCAAGAAGCGGCTTCTTCGCGCAAAGACGATTGTGCCGCTCACAGCGCTCTCCTTAGCGCGGCTTCTGCCGAAAGACGCCCGGCAGCGGCTCTTACCTCCGGAGAGCATCCTACCTTCCTCTTTAGCTCCTCTTCTCATCTACACCTCGGCAACAAGCTTTTCCACTATGTCTGGCTAGGAAAAACTGTGCCAGCACAGAAAACATCTCCCATCGTGTTCTAGAAGTTGCACGGATGTCTGCCAAGTGTTTGGCAGGAAGAAAAGAAAAGTTGTCCAAAACAGCTTCCAATCGAATGTTCCTGTGATTGGAAAAGTCAGGAGAGTGCAAAGGTACTGTTTTCTATCAGTTGGCAAGGTGCGCACACAATCCCAGTGTTGTACAGCTTGCTTCTTCACCTTCCCGAAGCTGCCGCTCTCGCCGGCTGCCGGAGCCCAAGAAGCGGCTTCTTCGCGCAAAGACGATTGTGCCGCTCACAGTGCTCTCCTTAGCGCGGCTTCTGCCGAAAGACGCCCGGCAGCGGCTCTTACCTCCGGAGAGCATCCTACCTTCCTCTTTAGCTCCTCTTCTCATCTACACCTCGGCAACAAGCTTTTCCACTATGTCTGGCTAGGAAAAACTGTGCCAGCACAGAAAACATCTCCCATCGTGTTCTAGAAGTTGCACGGATGTCTGCCAAGTGTTTGGCAGGAAGAAAAGAAAAGTTGTCCAAAACAGCTTCCAATCGAATGTTCCTGTGATTGGAAAAGTCAGGAGAGTGCAAAGGTACTGTTTTCTATCAGTTGGCAAGGTGCGCACACAATCCCAGTGTTGTACAGCTTGCTTCTTCACCTTCCCGAAGCTGCCGCTCTCGCCGGCTGCCGGAGCCCAAGAAGCGGCTTCTTCGCGCAAAGACGATTGTGCCGCTCACAGTGCTCTCCTTAGCGCGGCTTCTGCCGAAAGACGCCCGGCAGCGGCTCTTACCTCCGGAGAGCATCCTACCTTCCTCTTTAGCTCCTCTTCTCATCTACACCTCGGCAACAAGCTTTTCCACTATGTCTGGCTAGGAAAAACTGTGCCAGCACAGAAAACATCTCCCATCGTGTTCTAGAAGTTGCACGGATGTCTGCCAAGTGTTTGGCAGGAAGAAAAGAAAAGTTGTCCAAAACAGCTTCCAATCGAATGTTCCTGTGATTGGAAAAGTCAGGAGAGTGCAAAGGTACTGTTTTCTATCAGTTGGCAAGGTGCGCACACAATCCCAGTGTTGTACAGCTTGCTTCTTCACCTTCCCGAAGCTGCCGCTCTCGCCGGCTGCCGGAGCCCAAGAAGCGGCTTCTTCGCGCAAAGACGATTGTGCCGCTCACAGCGCTCTCCTTAGCGCGGCTTCTGCCGAAAGACGCCCGGCAGCGGCTCTTACCTCCGGAGAGCATCCTACCTTCCTCTTTAGCTCCTCTTCTCATCTACACCTCGGCAAAAAGCTTTTCCACTATGTCTGGCTAGGAAAAACTGTGCCAGCACAGAAAACATCTCCCATCGTGTTCTAGAAGTTGCACGGATGTCTGCCAAGTGTTTGGCAGGAAGAAAAGAAAAGTTGTCCAAAACAGCTTCCAATCGAATGTTCCTGTGATTGGAAAAGTCAGGAGAGTGCAAAGGTACTGTTTTCTATCAGTTGGCAAGGTGCGCACACAATCCCAGTGTTGTACAGCTTGCTTCTTCACCTTCCCGAAGCTGCCGCTCTCGCCGGCTGCCGGAGCCCAAGAAGCGGCTTCTTCGCGCAAAGACGATTGTGCCGCTCACAGCGCTCTCCTTAGCGCGGCTTCTGCCGAAAGACGCCCGGCAGCGGCTCTTACCTCCGGAGAGCATCCTACCTTCCTCTTTAGCTCCTCTTCTCATCTACACCTCGGCAACAAGCTTTTCCACTATGTCTGGCTAGGAAAAACTGTGCCAGCACAGAAAACATCTCCCATCGTGTTCTAGAAGTTGCACGGATGTCTGCCAAGTGTTTGGCAGGAAGAAAAGAAAAGTTGTCCAAAACAGCTTCCAATCGAATGTTCCTGTGATTGGAAAAGTCAGGAGAGTGCAAAGGTACTGTTTTCTATCAGTTGGCAAGGTGCGCACACAATCCCAGTGTTGTACAGCTTGCTTCTTCACCTTCCCGAAGCTGCCGCTCTCGCCGGCTGCCGGAGCCCAAGAAGCGGCTTCTTCGCGCAAAGACGATTGTGCCGCTCACAGCGCTCTCCTTAGCGCGGCTTCTGCCGAAAGACGCCCGGCAGCGGCTCTTACCTCCGGAGAGCATCCTACCTTCCTCTTTAGCTCCTCTTCTCATCTACACCTCGGCAACAAGCTTTTCCACTATGTCTGGCTAGGAAAAACTGTGCCAGCACAGAAAACATCTCCCATCGTGTTCTAGAAGTTGCACGGATGTCTGCCAAGTGTTTGGCAGGAAGAAAAGAAAAGTTGTCCAAAACAGCTTCCAATCGAATGTTCCTGTGATTGGAAAAGTCAGGAGAGTGCAAAGGTACTGTTTTCTATCAGTTGGCAAGGTGCGCACACAATCCCAGTGTTGTACAGCTTGCTTCTTCACCTTCCCGAAGCTGCCGCTCTCGCCGGCTGCCGGAGCCCAAGAAGCGGCTTCTTCGCGCAAAGACGATTGTGCCGCTCACAGCGCTCTCCTTAGCGCGGCTTCTGCCGAAAGACGCCCGGCAGCGGCTCTTACCTCCGGAGAGCATCCTACCTTCCTCTTTAGCTCCTCTTCTCATCTACACCTCGGCAACAAGCTTTTCCACTATGTCTGGCTAGGAAAAACTGTGCCAGCACAGAAAACATCTCCCATCGTGTTCTAGAAGTTGCACGGATGTCTGCCAAGTGTTTGGCAGGAAGAAAAGAAAAGTTGTCCAAAACAGCTTCCAATCGAATGTTCCTGTGATTGGAAAAGTCAGGAGAGTGCAAAGGTACTGTTTTCTATCAGTTGGCAAGGTGCGCACACAATCCCAGTGTTGTACAGCTTGCTTCTTCACCTTCCCGAAGCTGCCGCTCTCGCCGGCTGCCGGAGCCCAAGAAGCGGCTTCTTCGCGCAAAGACGATTGTGCCGCTCACAGCGCTCTCCTTAGCGCGGCTTCTGCCGAAAGACGCCCGGCAGCGGCTCTTACCTCCGGAGAGCATCCTACCTTCCTCTTTAGCTCCTCTTCTCATCTACACCTCGGCAAAAAGCTTTTCCACTATGTCTGGCTAGGAAAAACTGTGCCAGCACAGAAAACATCTCCCATCGTGTTCTAGAAGTTGCACGGATGTCTGCCAAGTGTTTGGCAGGAAGAAAAGAAAAGTTGTCCAAAACAGCTTCCAATCGAATGTTCCTGTGATTGGAAAAGTCAGGAGAGTGCAAAGGTACTGTTTTCTATCAGTTGGCAAGGTGCGCACACAATCCCAGTGTTGTACAGCTTGCTTCTTCACCTTCCCGAAGCTGCCGCTCTCGCCGGCTGCCGGAGCCCAAGAAGCGGCTTCTTCGCGCAAAGACGATTGTGCCGCTCACAGCGCTCTCCTTAGCGCGGCTTCTGCCGAAAGACGCCCGGCAGCGGCTCTTACCTCCGGAGAGCATCCTACCTTCCTCTTTAGCTCCTCTTCTCATCTACACCTCGGCAAAAAGCTTTTCCACTATGTCTGGCTAGGAAAAACTGTGCCAGCACAGAAAACATCTCCCATCGTGTTCTAGAAGTTGCACGGATGTCTGCCAAGTGTTTGGCAGGAAGAAAAGAAAAGTTGTCCAAAACAGCTTCCAATCGAATGTTCCTGTGATTGGAAAAGTCAGGAGAGTGCAAAGGTACTGTTTTCTATCAGTTGGCAAGGTGCGCACACAATCCCAGTGTTGTACAGCTTGCTTCTTCACCTTCCCGAAGCTGCCGCTCTCGCCGGCTGCCGGAGCCCAAGAAGCGGCTTCTTCGCGCAAAGACGATTGTGCCGCTCACAGCGCTCTCCTTAGCGCGGCTTCTGCCGAAAGACGCCCGGCAGCGGCTCTTACCTCCGGAGAGCATCCTACCTTCCTCTTTAGCTCCTCTTCTCATCTACACCTCGGCAACAAGCTTTTCCACTATGTCTGGCTAGGAAAAACTGTGCCAGCACAGAAAACATCTCCCATCGTGTTCTAGAAGTTGCACGGATGTCTGCCAAGTGTTTGGCAGGAAGAAAAGAAAAGTTGTCCAAAACAGCTTCCAATCGAATGTTCCTGTGATTGGAAAAGTCAGGAGAGTGCAAAGGTACTGTTTTCTATCAGTTGGCAAGGTGCGCACACAATCCCAGTGTTGTACAGCTTGCTTCTTCACCTTCCCGAAGCTGCCGCTCTCGCCGGCTGCCGGAGCCCAAGAAGCGGCTTCTTCGCGCAAAGACGATTGTGCCGCTCACAGTGCTCTCCTTAGCGCGGCTTCTGCCGAAAGACGCCCGGCAGCGGCTCTTACCTCCGGAGAGCATCCTACCTTCCTCTTTAGCTCCTCTTCTCATCTACACCTCGGCAACAAGCTTTTCCACTATGTCTGGCTAGGAAAAACTGTGCCAGCACAGAAAACATCTCCCATCGTGTTCTAGAAGTTGCACGGATGTCTGCCAAGTGTTTGGCAGGAAGAAAAGAAAAGTTGTCCAAAACAGCTTCCAATCGAATGTTCCTGTGATTGGAAAAGTCAGGAGAGTGCAAAGGTACTGTTTTCTATCAGTTGGCAAGGTGCGCACACAATCCCAGTGTTGTACAGCTTGCTTCTTCACCTTCCCGAAGCTGCCGCTCTCGCCGGCTGCCGGAGCCCAAGAAGCGGCTTCTTCGCGCAAAGACGATTGTGCCGCTCACAGTGCTCTCCTTAGCGCGGCTTCTGCCGAAAGACGCCCGGCAGCGGCTCTTACCTCCGGAGAGCATCCTACCTTCCTCTTTAGCTCCTCTTCTCATCTACACCTCGGCAACAAGCTTTTCCACTATGTCTGGCTAGGAAAAACTGTGCCAGCACAGAAAACATCTCCCATCGTGTTCTAGAAGTTGCACGGATGTCTGCCAAGTGTTTGGCAGGAAGAAAAGAAAAGTTGTCCAAAACAGCTTCCAATCGAATGTTCCTGTGATTGGAAAAGTCAGGAGAGTGCAAAGGTACTGTTTTCTATCAGTTGGCAAGGTGCGCACACAATCCCAGTGTTGTACAGCTTGCTTCTTCACCTTCCCGAAGCTGCCGCTCTCGCCGGCTGCCGGAGCCCAAGAAGCGGCTTCTTCGCGCAAAGACGATTGTGCCGCTCACAGCGCTCTCCTTAGCGCGGCTTCTGCCGAAAGACGCCCGGCAGCGGCTCTTACCTCCGGAGAGCATCCTACCTTCCTCTTTAGCTCCTCTTCTCATCTACACCTCGGCAAAAAGCTTTTCCACTATGTCTGGCTAGGAAAAACTGTGCCAGCACAGAAAACATCTCCCATCGTGTTCTAGAAGTTGCACGGATGTCTGCCAAGTGTTTGGCAGGAAGAAAAGAAAAGTTGTCCAAAACAGCTTCCAATCGAATGTTCCTGTGATTGGAAAAGTCAGGAGAGTGCAAAGGTACTGTTTTCTATCAGTTGGCAAGGTGCGCACACAATCCCAGTGTTGTACAGCTTGCTTCTTCACCTTCCCGAAGCTGCCGCTCTCGCCGGCTGCCGGAGCCCAAGAAGCGGCTTCTTCGCGCAAAGACGATTGTGCCGCTCACAGCGCTCTCCTTAGCGCGGCTTCTGCCGAAAGACGCCCGGCAGCGGCTCTTACCTCCGGAGAGCATCCTACCTTCCTCTTTAGCTCCTCTTCTCATCTACACCTCGGCAACAAGCTTTTCCACTATGTCTGGCTAGGAAAAACTGTGCCAGCACAGAAAACATCTCCCATCGTGTTCTAGAAGTTGCACGGATGTCTA
>NW_026948715.1:0-48942 GCF_035770615.1 Melospiza melodia melodia | reverse complement strand
GGCAGAAGCCGCGCTAAGGAGAGCGCTGTGAGCGGCACAATCGTCTTTGCGCGAAGAAGCCGCTTCTTGGGCTCCGGCAGCCGGCGAGAGCGGCAGCTTCGGGAAGGTGAAGAAGCAAGCTGTACAACACTGGGATTGTGTGCGCACCTTGCCAACTGATAGAAAACAGTACCTTTGCACTCTCCTGACTTTTCCAATCACAGGAACATTCGATTGGAAGCTGTTTTGGACAACTTTTCTTTTCTTCCTGCCAAACACTTGGCAGACATCCGTGCAACTTCTAGAACACGATGGGAGATGTTTTCTGTGCTGGCACAGTTTTTCCTAGCCAGACATAGTGGAAAAGCTTGTTGCCGAGGTGTAGATGAGAAGAGGAGCTAAAGAGGAAGGTAGGATGCTCTCCGGAGGTAAGAGCCGCTGCCGGGCGTCTTTCGGCAGAAGCCGCGCTAAGGAGAGCACTGTGAGCGGCACAATCGTCTTTGCGCGAAGAAGCCGCTTCTTGGGCTCCGGCAGCCGGCGAGAGCGGCAGCTTCGGGAAGGTGAAGAAGCAAGCTGTACAACACTGGGATTGTGTGCGCACCTTGCCAACTGATAGAAAACAGTACCTTTGCACTCTCCTGACTTTTCCAATCACAGGAACATTCGATTGGAAGCTGTTTTGGACAACTTTTCTTTTCTTCCTGCCAAACACTTGGCAGACATCCGTGCAACTTCTAGAACACGATGGGAGATGTTTTCTGTGCTGGCACAGTTTTTCCTAGCCAGACATAGTGGAAAAGCTTGTTGCCGAGGTGTAGATGAGAAGAGGAGCTAAAGAGGAAGGTAGGATGCTCTCCGGAGGTAAGAGCCGCTGACGGGCGTCTTTCGGCAGAAGCCGCGCTAGGGAGAGCACTGTGAGCGGCACAATCGTCTTTGCGCGAAGAAGCCGCTTCTTGGGCTCCGGCAGCCGGCGAGAGCGGCAGCTTCGGGAAGGTGAAGAAGCAAGCTGTACAACACTGGGATTGTGTGCGCACCTTGCCAACTGATAGAAAACAGTACCTTTGCACTCTCCTGACTTTTCCAATCACAGGAACATTCGATTGGAAGCTGTTTTGGACAACTTTTCTTTTCTTCCTGCCAAACACTTGGCAGACATCCGTGCAACTTCTAGAACACGATGGGAGATGTTTTCTGTGCTGGCACAGTTTTTCCTAGCCAGACATAGTGGAAAAGCTTGTTGCCGAGGTGTAGATGAGAAGAGGAGCTAAAGAGGAAGGTAGGATGCTCTCCGGAGGTAAGAGCCGCTGCCGGGCGTCTTTCGGCAGAAGCCGCGCTAAGGAGAGCACTGTGAGCGGCACAATCGTCTTTGCGCGAAGAAGCCGCTTCTTGGGCTCCGGCAGCCGGCGAGAGCGGCAGCTTCGGGAAGGTGAAGAAGCAAGCTGTACAACACTGGGATGGTGTGCCCACCTTGCCAACTGATAGAAAACAGTACCTTTGCACTCTCCTGACTTTTCCAATCACAGGAACATTCGATTGGAAGCCGTTTTGGACAACTTTTCTTTTCTTCCTGCCAAACACTTGGCAGACATCCGTGCAACTTCTAGAACACGATGGGAGATGTTTTCTGTGCTGGCACAGTTTTTCCTAGCCAGACATAGTGGAAAAGCTTTTTGCCGAGGTGTAGATGAGAAGAGGAGCTAAAGAGGAAGGTAGGATGCTCTCCGGAGGTAAGAGCCGCTGCCGGGCGTCTTTCGGCAGAAGCCGCGCTAAGGAGAGCGCTGTGAGCGGCACAATCGTCTTTGCGCGAAGAAGCCGCTTCTTAGGCTCCGGCAGCCGGCGAGAGCGGCAGCTTCGGGAAGGTGAAGAAGCAAGCTGTACAACACTGGGATTGTGTGCGCACCTTGCCAACTGATAGAAAACAGTACCTTTGCACTCTCCTGACTTTTCCAATCACAGGAACATTCGATTGGAAGCTGTTTTGGACAACTTTTCTTTTCTTCCTGCCAAACACTTGGCAGACATCCGTGCAACTTCTAGAACACGATGGGAGATGTTTTCTGTGCTGGCACAGTTTTTCCTAGCCAGACATAGTGGAAAAGCTTGTTGCCGAGGTGTAGATGAGAAGAGGAGCTAAAGAGGAAGGTAGGATGCTCTCCGGAGGTAAGAGCCGCTGCCGGGCGTCTTTCGGCAGAAGCCGCGCTAAGGAGAGCGCTGTGAGCGGCACAATCGTCTTTGCGCGAAGAAGCCGCTTCTTGGGCTCCGGCAGCCGGCGAGAGCGGCAGCTTCGGGAAGGTGAAGAAGCAAGCTGTACAACACTGGGATGGTGTGCCCACCTTGCCAACTGATAGAAAACAGTACCTTTGCACTCTCCTGACTTTTCCAATCACAGGAACATTCGATTGGAAGCTGTTTTGGACAACTTTTCTTTTCTTCCTGCCAAACACTTGGCAGACATCCGTGCAACTTCTAGAACACGATGGGAGATGTTTTCTGTGCTGGCACAGTTTTTCCTAGCCAGACATAGTGGAAAAGCTTGTTGCCGAGGTGTAGATGAGAAGAGGAGCTAAAGAGGAAGGTAGGATGCTCTCCGGAGGTAAGAGCCGCTGCCGGGCGTCTTTCGGCAGAAGCCGCGCTAAGGAGAGCGCTGTGAGCGGCACAATCGTCTTTGCGCGAAGAAGCCGCTTCTTGGGCTCCGGCAGCCGGCGAGAGCGGCAGCTTCGGGAAGGTGAAGAAGCAAGCTGTACAACACTGGGATTGTGTGCGCACCTTGCCAACTGATAGAAAACAGTACCTTTGCACTCTCCTGACTTTTCCAATCACAGGAACATTCGATTGGAAGCTGTTTTGGACAACTTTTCTTTTCTTCCTGCCAAACACTTGGCAGACATCCGTGCAACTTCTAGAACACGATGGGAGATGTTTTCTGTGCTGGCACAGTTTTTCCTAGCCAGACATAGTGGAAAAGCTTGTTGCCGAGGTGTAGATGAGAAGAGGAGCTAAAGAGGAAGGTAGGATGCTCTCCGGAGGTAAGAGCCGCTGCCGGGCGTCTTTCGGCAGAAGCCGCGCTAAGGAGAGCACTGTGAGCGGCACAATCGTCTTTGCGCGAAGAAGCCGCTTCTTGGGCTCCGGCAGCCGGCGAGAGCGGCAGCTTCGGGAAGGTGAAGAAGCAAGCTGTACAACACTGGGATTGTGTGCGCACCTTGCCAACTGATAGAAAACAGTACCTTTGCACTCTCCTGACTTTTCCAATCACAGGAACATTCGATTGGAAGCTGTTTTGGACAACTTTTCTTTTCTTCCTGCCAAACACTTGGCAGACATCCGTGCAACTTCTAGAACACGATGGGAGATGTTTTCTGTGCTGGCACAGTTTTTCCTAGCCAGACATAGTGGAAAAGCTTGTTGCCGAGGTGTAGATGAGAAGAGGAGCTAAAGAGGAAGGTAGGATGCTCTCCGGAGGTAAGAGCCGCTGCCGGGCGTCTTTCGGCAGAAGCCGCGCTAAGGAGAGCACTGTGAGCGGCACAATCGTCTTTGCGCGAAGAAGCCGCTTCTTGGGCTCCGGCAGCCGGCGAGAGCGGCAGCTTCGGGAAGGTGAAGAAGCAAGCTGTACAACACTGGGATTGTGTGCGCACCTTGCCAACTGATAGAAAACAGTACCTTTGCACTCTCCTGACTTTTCCAATCACAGGAACATTCGATTGGAAGCTGTTTTGGACAACTTTTCTTTTCTTCCTGCCAAACACTTGGCAGACATCCGTGCAACTTCTAGAACACGATGGGAGATGTTTTCTGTGCTGGCACAGTTTTTCCTAGCCAGACATAGTGGAAAAGCTTGTTGCCGAGGTGTAGATGAGAAGAGGAGCTAAAGAGGAAGGTAGGATGCTCTCCGGAGGTAAGAGCCGCTGCCGGGCGTCTTTCGGCAGAAGCCGCGCTAAGGAGAGCACTGTGAGCGGCACAATCGTCTTTGCGCGAAGAAGCCGCTTCTTGGGCTCCGGCAGCCGGCGAGAGCGGCAGCTTCGGGAAGGTGAAGAAGCAAGCTGTACAACACTGGGATGGTGTGCCCACCTTGCCAACTGATAGAAAACAGTACCTTTGCACTCTCCTGACTTTTCCAATCACAGGAACATTCGATTGGAAGCCGTTTTGGACAACTTTTCTTTTCTTCCTGCCAAACACTTGGCAGACATCCGTGCAACTTCTAGAACACGATGGGAGATGTTTTCTGTGCTGGCACAGTTTTTCCTAGCCAGACATAGTGGAAAAGCTTGTTGCCGAGGTGTAGATGAGAAGAGGAGCTAAAGAGGAAGGTAGGATGCTCTCCGGAGGTAAGAGCCGCTGCCGGGCGTCTTTCGGCAGAAGCCGCGCTAAGGAGAGCACTGTGAGCGGCACAATCGTCTTTGCGCGAAGAAGCCGCTTCTTGGGCTCCGGCAGCCGGCGAGAGCGGCAGCTTCGGGAAGGTGAAGAAGCAAGCTGTACAACACTGGGATTGTGTGCGCACCTTGCCAACTGATAGAAAACAGTACCTTTGCACTCTCCTGACTTTTCCAATCACAGGAACATTCGATTGGAAGCTGTTTTGGACAACTTTTCTTTTCTTCCTGCCAAACACTTGGCAGACATCCGTGCAACTTCTAGAACACGATGGGAGATGTTTTCTGTGCTGGCACAGTTTTTCCTAGCCAGACATAGTGGAAAAGCTTTTTGCCGAGGTGTAGATGAGAAGAGGAGCTAAAGAGGAAGGTAGGATGCTCTCCGGAGGTAAGAGCCGCTGCCGGGCGTCTTTCGGCAGAAGCCGCGCTAAGGAGAGCGCTGTGAGCGGCACAATCGTCTTTGCGCGAAGAAGCCGCTTTTTAGGCTCCGGCAGCCGGCGAGAGCGGCAGCTTCGGGAAGGTGAAGAAGCAAGCTGTACAACACTGGGATTGTGTGCGCACCTTGCCAACTGATAGAAAACAGTACCTTTGCACTCTCCTGACTTTTCCAATCACAGGAACATTCGATTGGAAGCTGTTTTGGACAACTTTTCTTTTCTTCCTGCCAAACACTTGGCAGACATCCGTGCAACTTCTAGAACACGATGGGAGATGTTTTCTGTGCTGGCACAGTTTTTCCTAGCCAGACATAGTGGAAAAGCTTGTTGCCGAGGTGTAGATGAGAAGAGGAGCTAAAGAGGAAGGTAGGATGCTCTCCGGAGGTAAGAGCCGCTGCCGGGCGTCTTTCGGCAGAAGCCGCGCTAAGGAGAGCACTGTGAGCGGCACAATCGTCTTTGCGCGAAGAAGCCGCTTCTTGGGCTCCGGCAGCCGGCGAGAGCGGCAGCTTCGGGAAGGTGAAGAAGCAAGCTGTACAACACTGGGATTGTGTGCGCACCTTGCCAACTGATAGAAAACAGTACCTTTGCACTCTCCTGACTTTTCCAATCACAGGAACATTCGATTGGAAGCTGTTTTGGACAACTTTTCTTTTCTTCCTGCCAAACACTTGGCAGACATCCGTGCAACTTCTAGAACACGATGGGAGATGTTTTCTGTGCTGGCACAGTTTTTCCTAGCCAGACATAGTGGAAAAGCTTGTTGCCGAGGTGTAGATGAGAAGAGGAGCTAAAGAGGAAGGTAGGATGCTCTCCGGAGGTAAGAGCCGCTGCCGGGCGTCTTTCGGCAGAAGCCGCGCTAAGGAGAGCGCTGTGAGCGGCACAATCGTCTTTGCGCGAAGAAGCCGCTTCTTGGGCTCCGGCAGCCGGCGAGAGCGGCAGCTTCGGGAAGGTGAAGAAGCAAGCTGTACAACACTGGGATTGTGTGCGCACCTTGCCAACTGATAGAAAACAGTACCTTTGCACTCTCCTGACTTTTCCAATCACAGGAACATTCGATTGGAAGCTGTTTTGGACAACTTTTCTTTTCTTCCTGCCAAACACTTGGAAGACATCCGTGCAACTTCTAGAACACGATGGGAGATGTTTTCTGTGCTGGCACAGTTTTTCCTAGCCAGACATAGTGGAAAAGCTTGTTGCCGAGGTGTAGATGAGAAGAGGAGCTAAAGAGGAAGGTAGGATGCTCTCCGGAGGTAAGAGCCGCTGCCGGGCGTCTTTCGGCAGAAGCCGCGCTAAGGAGAGCACTGTGAGCGGCACAATCGTCTTTGCGCGAAGAAGCCGCTTCTTGGGCTCCGGCAGCCGGCGAGAGCGGCAGCTTCGGGAAGGTGAAGAAGCAAGCTGTACAACACTGGGATTGTGTGCGCACCTTGCCAACTGATAGAAAACAGTACCTTTGCACTCTCCTGACTTTTCCAATCACAGGAACATTCGATTGGAAGCTGTTTTGGACAACTTTTCTTTTCTTCCTGCCAAACACTTGGCAGACATCCGTGCAACTTCTAGAACACGATGGGAGATGTTTTCTGTGCTGGCACAGTTTTTCCTAGCCAGACATAGTGGAAAAGCTTGTTGCCGAGGTGTAGATGAGAAGAGGAGCTAAAGAGGAAGGTAGGATGCTCTCCGGAGGTAAGAGCCGCTGCCGGGCGTCTTTCGGCAGAAGCCGCGCTAAGGAGAGCGCTGTGAGCGGCACAATCGTCTTTGCGCGAAGAAGCCGCTTCTTGGGCTCCGGCAGCCGGCGAGAGCGGCAGCTTCGGGAAGGTGAAGAAGCAAGCTGTACAACACTGGGATTGTGTGCGCACCTTGCCAACTGATAGAAAACAGTACCTTTGCACTCTCCTGACTTTTCCAATCACAGGAACATTCGATTGGAAGCTGTTTTGGACAACTTTTCTTTTCTTCCTGCCAAACACTTGGCAGACATCCGTGCAACTTCTAGAACACGATGGGAGATGTTTTCTGTGCTGGCACAGTTTTTCCTAGCCAGACATAGTGGAAAAGCTTGTTGCCGAGGTGTAGATGAGAAGAGGAGCTAAAGAGGAAGGTAGGATGCTCTCCGGAGGTAAGAGCCGCTGCCGGGCGTCTTTCGGCAGAAGCCGCGCTAAGGAGAGCACTGTGAGCGGCACAATCGTCTTTGCGCGAAGAAGCCGCTTCTTGGGCTCCGGCAGCCGGCGAGAGGGGCAGCTTCGGGAAGGTGAAGAAGCAAGCTGTACAACACTGGGATGGTGTGCCCACCTTGCCAACTGATAGAAAACAGTACCTTTGCACTCTCCTGACTATTCCAATCACAGGAACATTCGATTGGAAGCCGTTTTGGACAACTTTTCTTTTCTTCCTGCCAAACACTTGGCAGACATCCGTGCAACTTCTAGAACACGATGGGAGATGTTTTCTGTGCTGGCACAGTTTTTCCTAGCCAGACATAGTGGAAAAGCTTGTTGCCGAGGTGTAGATGAGAAGAGGAGCTAAAGAGGAAGGTAGGATGCTCTCCGGAGGTAAGAGCCGCTGCCGGGCGTCTTTCGGCAGAAGCCGCGCTAAGGAGAGCACTGTGAGCGGCACAATCGTCTTTGCGCGAAGAAGCCGCTTCTTGGGCTCCGGCAGCCGGCGAGAGCGGCAGCTTGGGGAAGGTGAAGAAGCAAGCTGTACAACACTGGGATTGTGTGCGCACCTTGCCAACTGATAGAAAACAGTACCTTTGCACTCTCCTGACTTTTCCAATCACAGGAACATTCGATTGGAAGCTGTTTTGGACAACTTTTCTTTTCTTCCTGCCAAACACTTGGCAGACATCCGTGCAACTTCTAGAACACGATGGGAGATGTTTTCTGTGCTGGCACAGTTTTTCCTAGCCAGACATAGTGGAAAAGCTTTTTGCCGAGGTGTAGATGAGAAGAGGAGCTAAAGAGGAAGGTAGGATGCTCTCCGGAGGTAAGAGCCGCTGCCGGGCGTCTTTCGGCAGAAGCCGCGCTAAGGAGAGCGCTGTGAGCGGCACAATCGTCTTTGCGCGAAGAAGCCGCTTCTTGGGCTCCGGCAGCCGGCGAGAGCGGCAGCTTCGGGAAGTTAAAGAACCAAGCTGTACAACACTGGGATTGTGTGCGCACCTTGCCAACTGATAGAAAACAGTACCTTTGCACTCTCCTGACTTTTCCAATCACAGGAACATTCGATTGGAAGCTGTTTTGGACAACTTTTCTTCCTGCCAAACACTTGGCAGACATCCGTGCAACTTCTAGAACACGATGGGAGATGTTTTCTGTGCTGGCACAGTTTTTCCTAGCCAGACATAGTGGGAAAGCTTGTTGCCGAGGTGTAGATGAGAAGAGGAGCTAAAGAGGAAGGTAGGATGCTCTCCGGAGGTAAGAGCCGCTGCCGGGCGTCTTTCGGCAGAAGCCGCGCTAAGGAGAGCGCTGTGAGCGGCACAATCGTCTTTGCGCGAAGAAGCCGCTTCTTGGGCTCCGGCAGCCGGCGAGAGCGGCAGCTTCGGGAAGGTGAAGAAGCAAGCTGTACAACACTGGGATTGTGTGCGCACCTTGCCAACTGATAGAAAACAGTACCTTTGCACTCTCCTGACTTTTCCAATCACAGGAACATTCGATTGGAAGCTGTTTTGGACAACTTTTCTTTTCTTCCTGCCAAACACTTGGCAGACATCCGTGCAACTTCTAGAACACGATGGGAGATGTTTTCTGTGCTGGCACAGTTTTTCCTAGCCAGACATAGTGGAAAAGCTTGTTGCCGAGGTGTAGATGAGAAGAGGAGCTAAAGAGGAAGGTAGGATGCTCTCCGGAGGTAAGAGCCGCTGCCGGGCGTCTTTCGGCAGAAGCCGCGCTAAGGAGAGCACTGTGAGCGGCACAATCGTCTTTGCGCGAAGAAGCCGCTTCTTGGGCTCCGGCAGCCGGCGAGAGCGGCAGCTTCGGGAAGTTAAAGAACCAAGCTGTACAACACTGGGATTGTGTGCGCACCTTGCCAACTGATAGAAAACAGTACCTTTGCACTCTCCTGACTTTTCCAATCACAGGAACATTCGATTGGAAGCTGTTTTGGACAACTTTTCTTCCTGCCAAACACTTGGCAGACATCCGTGCAACTTCTAGAACACGATGGGAGATGTTTTCTGTGCTGGCACAGTTTTTCCTAGCCAGACATAGTGGGAAAGCTTGTTGCCGAGGTGTAGATGAGAAGAGGAGCTAAAGAGGAAGGTAGGATGCTCTCCGGAGGTAAGAGCCGCTGCCGGGCGTCTTTCGGCAGAAGCCGCGCTAAGGAGAGCGCTGTGAGCGGCACAATCGTCTTTGCGCGAAGAAGCCGCTTCTTGGGCTCCGGCAGCCGGCGAGAGCGGCAGCTTCGGGAAGGTGAAGAAGCAAGCTGTACAACACTGGGATTGTGTGCGCACCTTGCCAACTGATAGAAAACAGTACCTTTGCACTCTCCTGACTTTTCCAATCACAGGAACATTCGATTGGAAGCTGTTTTGGACAACTTTTCTTTTCTTCCTGCCAAACACTTGGCAGACATCCGTGCAACTTCTAGAACACGATGGGAGATGTTTTCTGTGCTGGCACAGTTTTTCCTAGCCAGACATAGTGGAAAAGCTTGTTGCCGAGGTGTAGATGAGAAGAGGAGCTAAAGAGGAAGGTAGGATGCTCTCCGGAGGTAAGAGCCGCTGCCGGGCGTCTTTCGGCAGAAGCCGCGCTAAGGAGAGCGCTGTGAGCGGCACAATCGTCTTTGCGCGAAGAAGCCGCTTCTTGGGCTCCGGCAGCCGGCGAGAGCGGCAGCTTCGGGAAGGTGAAGAAGCAAGCTGTACAACACTGGGATTGTGTGCGCACCTTGCCAACTGATAGAAAACAGTACCTTTGCACTCTCCTGACTTTTCCAATCACAGGAACATTCGATTGGAAGCTGTTTTGGACAACTTTTCTTTTCTTCCTGCCAAACACTTGGCAGACATCCGTGCAACTTCTAGAACACGATGGGAGATGTTTTCTGTGCTGGCACAGTTTTTCCTAGCCAGACATAGTGGGAAAGCTTGTTGCCGAGGTGTAGATGAGAAGAGGAGCTAAAGAGGAAGGTAGGATGCTCTCCGGAGGTAAGAGCCGCTGCCGGGCGTCTTTCGGCAGAAGCCGCGCTAAGGAGAGCACTGTGAGCGGCACAATCGTCTTTGCGCGAAGAAGCCGCTTCTTGGGCTCCGGCAGCCGGCGAGAGCGGCAGCTTCGGGAAGGTGAAGAAGCAAGCTGTACAACACTGGGATTGTGTGCGCACCTTGCCAACTGATAGAAAACAGTACCTTTGCACTCTCCTGACTTTTCCAATCACAGGAACATTCGATTGGAAGCTGTTTTGGACAACTTTTCTTTTCTTCCTGCCAAACACTTGGCAGACATCCGTGCAACTTCTAGAACACGATGGGAGATGTTTTCTGTGCTGGCACAGTTTTTCCTAGCCAGACATAGTGGAAAAGCTTGTTGCCGAGGTGTAGATGAGAAGAGGAGCTAAAGAGGAAGGTAGGATGCTCTCCGGAGGTAAGAGCCGCTGCCGGGCGTCTTTCGGCAGAAGCCGCGCTAAGGAGAGCACTGTGAGCGGCACAATCGTCTTTGCGCGAAGAAGCCGCTTCTTGGGCTCCGGCAGCCGGCGAGAGCGGCAGCTTCGGGAAGGTGAAGAAGCAAGCTGTACAACACTGGGATTGTGTGCGCACCTTGCCAACTGATAGAAAACAGTACCTTTGCACTCTCCTGACTTTTCCAATCACAGGAACATTCGATTGGAAGCTGTTTTGGACAACTTTTCTTTTCTTCCTGCCAAACACTTGGCAGACATCCGTGCAACTTCTAGAACACGATGGGAGATGTTTTCTGTGCTGGCACAGTTTTTCCTAGCCAGACATAGTGGAAAAGCTTTTTGCCGAGGTGTAGATGAGAAGAGGAGCTAAAGAGGAAGGTAGGATGCTCTCCGGAGGTAAGAGCCGCTGCCGGGCGTTTTTCGGCAGAAGCCGCGCTAAGGAGAGCACTGTGAGCGGCACAATCGTCTTTGCGCGAAGAAGCCGCTTCTTGGGCTCCGGCAGCCGGCGAGAGCGGCAGCTTCGGGAAGGTGAAGAAGCAAGCTGTACAACACTGGGATGGTGTGCCCACCTTGCCAACTGATAGAAAACAGTACCTTTGCACTCTCCTGACTTTTCCAATCACAGGAACATTCGATTGGAAGCTGTTTTGGACAACTTTTCTTCCTGCCAAACACTTGGCAGACATCCGTGCAACTTCTAGAACACGATGGGAGATGTTTTCTGTGCTGGCACAGTTTTTCCTAGCCAGACATAGTGGAAAAGCTTGTTGCCGAGGTGTAGATGAGAAGAGGAGCTAAAGAGGAAGGTAGGATGCTCTCCGGAGGTAAGAGCCGCTGCCGGGCGTCTTTCGGCAGAAGCCGCGCTAAGGAGAGCACTGTGAGCGGCACAATCGTCTTTGCGCGAAGAAGCCGCTTCTTGGGCTCCGGCAGCCGGCGAGAGCGGCAGCTTCGGGAAGGTGAAGAAGCAAGCTGTACAACACTGGGATGGTGTGCCCACCTTGCCAACTGATAGAAAACAGTACCTTTGCACTCTCCTGACTTTTCCAATCACAGGAACATTCGATTGGAAGCTGTTTTGGACAACTTTTCTTTTCTTCCTGCCAAACACTTGGCAGACATCCGTGCAACTTCTAGAACACGATGGGAGATGTTTTCTGTGCTGGCACAGTTTTTCCTAGCCAGACATAGTGGAAAAGCTTGTTGCCGAGGTGTAGATGAGAAGAGGAGCTAAAGAGGAAGGTAGGATGCTCTCCGGAGGTAAGAGCCGCTGCCGGGCGTCTTTCGGCAGAAGCCGCGCTAAGGAGAGCGCTGTGAGCGGCACAATCGTCTTTGCGCGAAGAAGCCGCTTTTTAGGCTCCGGCAGCCGGCGAGAGCGGCAGCTTCGGGAAGGTGAAGAAGCAAGCTGTACAACACTGGGATTGTGTGCGCACCTTGCCAACTGATAGAAAACAGTACCTTTGCACTCTCCTGACTTTTCCAATCACAGGAACATTCGATTGGAAGCTGTTTTGGACAACTTTTCTTTTCTTCCTGCCAAACACTTGGCAGACATCCGTGCAACTTCTAGAACACGAGGGGAGATGTTTTCTGTGCTGGCACAGTTTTTCCTAGCCAGACATAGTGGGAAAGCTTGTTGCCGAGGTGTAGATGAGAAGAGGAGCTAAAGAGGAAGGTAGGATGCTCTCCGGAGGTAAGAGCCGCTGCCGGGCGTCTTTCGGCAGAAGCCGCGCTAAGGAGAGCGCTGTGAGCGGCACAATCGTCTTTGCGCGAAGAAGCCGCTTCTTGGGCTCCGGCAGCCGGCGAGAGCGGCAGCTTCGGGAAGGTGAAGAAGCAAGCTGTACAACACTGGGATTGTGTGCGCACCTTGCCAACTGATAGAAAACAGTACCTTTGCACTCTCCTGACTTTTCCAATCACAGGAACATTCGATTGGAAGCTGTTTTGGACAACTTTTCTTTTCTTCCTGCCAAACACTTGGCAGACATCCGTGCAACTTCTAGAACACGATGGGAGATGTTTTCTGTGCTGGCACAGTTTTTCCTAGCCAGACATAGTGGAAAAGCTTGTTGCCGAGGTGTAGATGAGAAGAGGAGCTAAAGAGGAAGGTAGGATGCTCTCCGGAGGTAAGAGCCGCTGCCGGGCGTCTTTCGGCAGAAGCCGCGCTAAGGAGAGCACTGTGAGCGGCACAATCGTCTTTGCGCGAAGAAGCCGCTTCTTGGGCTCCGGCAGCCGGCGAGAGCGGCAGCTTCGGGAAGGTGAAGAAGCAAGCTGTACAACACTGGGATTGTGTGCGCACCTTGCCAACTGATAGAAAACAGTACCTTTGCACTCTCCTGACTTTTCCAATCACAGGAACATTCGATTGGAAGCTGTTTTGGACAACTTTTCTTTTCTTCCTGCCAAACACTTGGCAGACATCCGTGCAACTTCTAGAACACGATGGGAGATGTTTTCTGTGCTGGCACAGTTTTTCCTAGCCAGACATAGTGGAAAAGCTTTTTGCCGAGGTGTAGATGAGAAGAGGAGCTAAAGAGGAAGGTAGGATGCTCTCCGGAGGTAAGAGCCGCTGCCGGGCGTTTTTCGGCAGAAGCCGCGCTAAGGAGAGCACTGTGAGCGGCACAATCGTCTTTGCGCGAAGAAGCCGCTTCTTGGGCTCCGGCAGCCGGCGAGAGCGGCAGCTTCGGGAAGGTGAAGAAGCAAGCTGTACAACACTGGGATGGTGTGCCCACCTTGCCAACTGATAGAAAACAGTACCTTTGCACTCTCCTGACTTTTCCAATCACAGGAACATTCGATTGGAAGCTGTTTTGGACAACTTTTCTTCCTGCCAAACACTTGGCAGACATCCGTGCAACTTCTAGAACACGATGGGAGATGTTTTCTGTGCTGGCACAGTTTTTCCTAGCCAGACATAGTGGAAAAGCTTGTTGCCGAGGTGTAGATGAGAAGAGGAGCTAAAGAGGAAGGTAGGATGCTCTCCGGAGGTAAGAGCCGCTGCCGGGCGTCTTTCGGCAGAAGCCGCGCTAAGGAGAGCACTGTGAGCGGCACAATCGTCTTTGCGCGAAGAAGCCGCTTCTTGGGCTCCGGCAGCCGGCGAGAGCGGCAGCTTCGGGAAGGTGAAGAAGCAAGCTGTACAACACTGGGATGGTGTGCCCACCTTGCCAACTGATAGAAAACAGTACCTTTGCACTCTCCTGACTTTTCCAATCACAGGAACATTCGATTGGAAGCTGTTTTGGACAACTTTTCTTTTCTTCCTGCCAAACACTTGGCAGACATCCGTGCAACTTCTAGAACACGATGGGAGATGTTTTCTGTGCTGGCACAGTTTTTCCTAGCCAGACATAGTGGAAAAGCTTGTTGCCGAGGTGTAGATGAGAAGAGGAGCTAAAGAGGAAGGTAGGATGCTCTCCGGAGGTAAGAGCCGCTGCCGGGCGTCTTTCGGCAGAAGCCGCGCTAAGGAGAGCGCTGTGAGCGGCACAATCGTCTTTGCGCGAAGAAGCCGCTTTTTAGGCTCCGGCAGCCGGCGAGAGCGGCAGCTTCGGGAAGGTGAAGAAGCAAGCTGTACAACACTGGGATTGTGTGCGCACCTTGCCAACTGATAGAAAACAGTACCTTTGCACTCTCCTGACTTTTCCAATCACAGGAACATTCGATTGGAAGCTGTTTTGGACAACTTTTCTTTTCTTCCTGCCAAACACTTGGCAGACATCCGTGCAACTTCTAGAACACGAGGGGAGATGTTTTCTGTGCTGGCACAGTTTTTCCTAGCCAGACATAGTGGGAAAGCTTGTTGCCGAGGTGTAGATGAGAAGAGGAGCTAAAGAGGAAGGTAGGATGCTCTCCGGAGGTAAGAGCCGCTGCCGGGCGTCTTTCGGCAGAAGCCGCGCTAAGGAGAGCGCTGTGAGCGGCACAATCGTCTTTGCGCGAAGAAGCCGCTTCTTGGGCTCCGGCAGCCGGCGAGAGCGGCAGCTTCGGGAAGGTGAAGAAGCAAGCTGTACAACACTGGGATTGTGTGCGCACCTTGCCAACTGATAGAAAACAGTACCTTTGCACTCTCCTGACTTTTCCAATCACAGGAACATTCGATTGGAAGCTGTTTTGGACAACTTTTCTTTTCTTCCTGCCAAACACTTGGCAGACATCCGTGCAACTTCTAGAACACGATGGGAGATGTTTTCTGTGCTGGCACAGTTTTTCCTAGCCAGACATAGTGGGAAAGCTTGTTGCCGAGGTGTAGATGAGAAGAGGAGCTAAAGAGGAAGGTAGGATGCTCTCCGGAGGTAAGAGCCGCTGCCGGGCGTCTTTCGGCAGAAGCCGCGCTAAGGAGAGCACTGTGAGCGGCACAATCGTCTTTGCGCGAAGAAGCCGCTTCTTGGGCTCCGGCAGCCGGCGAGAGCGGCAGCTTCGGGAAGGTGAAGAAGCAAGCTGTACAACACTGGGATTGTGTGCGCACCTTGCCAACTGATAGAAAACAGTACCTTTGCACTCTCCTGACTTTTCCAATCACAGGAACATTCGATTGGAAGCTGTTTTGGACAACTTTTCTTTTCTTCCTGCCAAACACTTGGCAGACATCCGTGCAACTTCTAGAACACGATGGGAGATGTTTTCTGTGCTGGCACAGTTTTTCCTAGCCAGACATAGTGGAAAAGCTTGTTGCCGAGGTGTAGATGAGAAGAGGAGCTAAAGAGGAAGGTAGGATGCTCTCCGGAGGTAAGAGCCGCTGCCGGGCGTCTTTCGGCAGAAGCCGCGCTAAGGAGAGCGCTGTGAGCGGCACAATCGTCTTTGCGCGAAGAAGCCGCTTCTTGGGCTCCGGCAGCCGGCGAGAGCGGCAGCTTCGGGAAGGTGAAGAAGCAAGCTGTACAACACTGGGATTGTGTGCGCACCTTGCCAACTGATAGAAAACAGTACCTTTGCACTCTCCTGACTTTTCCAATCACAGGAACATTCGATTGGAAGCTGTTTTGGACAACTTTTCTTTTCTTCCTGCCAAACACTTGGCAGACATCCGTGCAACTTCTAGAACACGATGGGAGATGTTTTCTGTGCTGGCACAGTTTTTCCTAGCCAGACATAGTGGGAAAGCTTGTTGCCGAGGTGTAGATGAGAAGAGGAGCTAAAGAGGAAGGTAGGATGCTCTCCGGAGGTAAGAGCCGCTGCCGGGCGTTTTTCGGCAGAAGCCGCGCTAAGGAGAGCACTGTGAGCGGCACAATCGTCTTTGCGCGAAGAAGCCGCTTCTTGGGCTCCGGCAGCCGGCGAGAGCGGCAGCTTCGGGAAGGTGAAGAAGCAAGCTGTACAACACTGGGATGGTGTGCCCACCTTGCCAACTGATAGAAAACAGTACCTTTGCACTCTCCTGACTTTTCCAATCACAGGAACATTCGATTGGAAGCTGTTTTGGACAACTTTTCTTCCTGCCAAACACTTGGCAGACATCCGTGCAACTTCTAGAACACGATGGGAGATGTTTTCTGTGCTGGCACAGTTTTTCCTAGCCAGACATAGTGGAAAAGCTTGTTGCCGAGGTGTAGATGAGAAGAGGAGCTAAAGAGGAAGGTAGGATGCTCTCCGGAGGTAAGAGCCGCTGCCGGGCGTCTTTCGGCAGAAGCCGCGCTAAGGAGAGCACTGTGAGCGGCACAATCGTCTTTGCGCGAAGAAGCCGCTTCTTGGGCTCCGGCAGCCGGCGAGAGCGGCAGCTTCGGGAAGGTGAAGAAGCAAGCTGTACAACACTGGGATGGTGTGCCCACCTTGCCAACTGATAGAAAACAGTACCTTTGCACTCTCCTGACTTTTCCAATCACAGGAACATTCGATTGGAAGCTGTTTTGGACAACTTTTCTTTTCTTCCTGCCAAACACTTGGCAGACATCCGTGCAACTTCTAGAACACGATGGGAGATGTTTTCTGTGCTGGCACAGTTTTTCCTAGCCAGACATAGTGGAAAAGCTTGTTGCCGAGGTGTAGATGAGAAGAGGAGCTAAAGAGGAAGGTAGGATGCTCTCCGGAGGTAAGAGCCGCTGCCGGGCGGCTTTCGGCAGAAGCCGCGCTAAGGAGAGCGCTGTGAGCGGCACAATCGTCTTTGCGCGAAGAAGCCGCTTTTTAGGCTCCGGCAGCCGGCGAGAGCGGCAGCTTCGGGAAGGTGAAGAAGCAAGCTGTACAACACTGGGATTGTGTGCGCACCTTGCCAACTGATAGAAAACAGTACCTTTGCACTCTCCTGACTTTTCCAATCACAGGAACATTCGATTGGAAGCTGTTTTGGACAACTTTTCTTTTCTTCCTGCCAAACACTTGGCAGACATCCGTGCAACTTCTAGAACACGAGGGGAGATGTTTTCTGTGCTGGCACAGTTTTTCCTAGCCAGACATAGTGGGAAAGCTTGTTGCCGAGGTGTAGATGAGAAGAGGAGCTAAAGAGGAAGGTAGGATGCTCTCCGGAGGTAAGAGCCGCTGCCGGGCGTCTTTCGGCAGAAGCCGCGCTAAGGAGAGCGCTGTGAGCGGCACAATCGTCTTTGCGCGAAGAAGCCGCTTCTTGGGCTCCGGCAGCCGGCGAGAGCGGCAGCTTCGGGAAGGTGAAGAAGCAAGCTGTACAACACTGGGATTGTGTGCGCACCTTGCCAACTGATAGAAAACAGTACCTTTGCACTCTCCTGACTTTTCCAATCACAGGAACATTCGATTGGAAGCTGTTTTGGACAACTTTTCTTTTCTTCCTGCCAAACACTTGGCAGACATCCGTGCAACTTCTAGAACACGATGGGAGATGTTTTCTGTGCTGGCACAGTTTTTCCTAGCCAGACATAGTGGAAAAGCTTGTTGCCGAGGTGTAGATGAGAAGAGGAGCTAAAGAGGAAGGTAGGATGCTCTCCGGAGGTAAGAGCCGCTGCCGGGCGTCTTTCGGCAGAAGCCGCGCTAAGGAGAGCACTGTGAGCGGCACAATCGTCTTTGCGCGAAGAAGCCGCTTCTTGGGCTCCGGCAGCCGGCGAGAGCGGCAGCTTCGGGAAGGTGAAGAAGCAAGCTGTACAACACTGGGATGGTGTGCGCACCTTGCCAACTGATAGAAAACAGTACCTTTGCACTCTCCTGACTTTTCCAATCACAGGAACATTCGATTGGAAGCCGTTTTGGACAACTTTTCTTTTCTTCCTGCCAAACACTTGGCAGACATCCGTGCAACTTCTAGAACACGATGGGAGATGTTTTCTGTGCTGGCACAGTTTTTCCTAGCCAGACATAGTGGAAAAGCTTGTTGCCGAGGTGTAGATGAGAAGAGGAGCTAAAGAGGAAGGTAGGATGCTCTCCGGAGGTAAGAGCCGCTGCCGGGCGTCTTTCGGCAGAAGCCGCGCTAAGGAGAGCACTGTGAGCGGCACAATCGTCTTTGCGCGAAGAAGCCGCTTCTTGGGCTCCGGCAGCCGGCGAGAGCGGCAGCTTCGGGAAGGTGAAGAAGCAAGCTGTACAACACTGGGATTGTGTGCGCACCTTGCCAACTGATAGAAAACAGTACCTTTGCACTCTCCTGACTTTTCCAATCACAGGAACATTCGATTGGAAGCTGTTTTGGACAACTTTTCTTTTCTTCCTGCCAAACACTTGGCAGACATCCGTGCAACTTCTAGAACACGATGGGAGATGTTTTCTGTGCTGGCACAGTTTTTCCTAGCCAGACATAGTGGAAAAGCTTGTTGCCGAGGTGTAGATGAGAAGAGGAGCTAAAGAGGAAGGTAGGATGCTCTCCGGAGGTAAGAGCCGCTGCCGGGCGTCTTTCGGCAGAAGCCGCGCTAAGGAGAGCGCTGTGAGCGGCACAATCGTCTTTGCGCGAAGAAGCCGTCTCTTAGGCTCCGGCAGCCGGCGAGAGCGGCAGCTTCGGGAAGGTGAAGAAGCAAGCTGTACAACACTGGGATTGTGTGCGCACCTTGCCAACTGATAGAAAACAGTACCTTTGCACTCTCCTGACTTTTCCAATCACAGGAACATTCGATTGGAAGCTGTTTTGGACAACTTTTCTTTTCTTCCTGCCAAACACTTGGCAGACATCCGTGCAACTTCTAGAACACGATGGGAGATGTTTTCTGTGCTGGCACAGTTTTTCCTAGCCAGACATAGTGGAAAAGCTTGTTGCCGAGGTGTAGATGAGAAGAGGAGCTAAAGAGGAAGGTAGGATGCTCTCCGGAGGTAAGAGCCGCTGCCGGGCGTCTTTCGGCAGAAGCCGCGCTAAGGAGAGCACTGTGAGCGGCACAATCGTCTTTGCGCGAAGAAGCCGCTTCTTGGGCTCCGGCAGCCGGCGAGAGCGGCAGCTTCGGGAAGGTGAAGAAGCAAGCTGTACAACACTGGGATTGTGTGCGCACCTTGCCAACTGATAGAAAACAGTACCTTTGCACTCTCCTGACTTTTCCAATCACAGGAACATTCGATTGGAAGCTGTTTTGGACAACTTTTCTTTTCTTCCTGCCAAACACTTGGCAGACATCCGTGCAACTTCTAGAACACGATGGGAGATGTTTTCTGTGCTGGCACAGTTTTTCCTAGCCAGACATAGTGGAAAAGCTTGTTGCCGAGGTGTAGATGAGAAGAGGAGCTAAAGAGGAAGGTAGGATGCTCTCCGGAGGTAAGAGCCGCTGCCGGGCGTCTTTCGGCAGAAGCCGCGCTAAGGAGAGCGCTGTGAGCGGCACAATCGTCTTTGCGCGAAGAAGCCGCTTCTTGGGCTCCGGCAGCCGGCGAGAGCGGCAGCTTCGGGAAGGTGAAGAAGCAAGCTGTACAACACTGGGATTGTGTGCGCACCTTGCCAACTGATAGAAAACAGTACCTTTGCACTCTCCTGACTTTTCCAATCACAGGAACATTCGATTGGAAGCTGTTTTGGACAACTTTTCTTTTCTTCCTGCCAAACACTTGGCAGACATCCGTGCAACTTCTAGAACACGATGGGAGATGTTTTCTGTGCTGGCACAGTTTTTCCTAGCCAGACATAGTGGAAAAGCTTGTTGCCGAGGTGTAGATGAGAAGAGGAGCTAAAGAGGAAGGTAGGATGCTCTCCGGAGGTAAGAGCCGCTGCCGGGCGTCTTTCGGCAGAAGCCGCGCTAAGGAGAGCACTGTGAGCGGCACAATCGTCTTTGCGCGAAGAAGCCGCTTCTTGGGCTCCGGCAGCCGGCGAGAGCGGCAGCTTCGGGAAGGTGAAGAAGCAAGCTGTACAACACTGGGATTGTGTGCGCACCTTGCCAACTGATAGAAAACAGTACCTTTGCACTCTCCTGACTTTTCCAATCACAGGAACATTCGATTGGAAGCTGTTTTGGACAACTTTTCTTTTCTTCCTGCCAAACACTTGGCAGACATCCGTGCAACTTCTAGAACACGATGGGAGATGTTTTCTGTGCTGGCACAGTTTTTCCTAGCCAGACATAGTGGAAAAGCTTGTTGCCGATGTGTAGATGAGAAGAGGAGCTAAAGAGGAAGGTAGGATGCTCTCCGGAGGTAAGAGCCGCTGCCGGGCGTCTTTCGGCAGAAGCCGCGCTAAGGAGAGCGCTGTGAGCGGCACAATCGTCTTTGCGCGAAGAAGCCGCTTCTTGGGCTCCGGCAGCCGGCGAGAGCGGCAGCTTCGGGAAGGTGAAGAAGCAAGCTGTACAACACTGGGATTGTGTGCGCACCTTGCCAACTGATAGAAAACAGTACCTTTGCACTCTCCTGACTTTTCCAATCACAGGAACATTCGATTGGAAGCTGTTTTGGACAACTTTTCTTTTCTTCCTGCCAAACACTTGGCAGACATCCGTGCAACTTCTAGAACACGATGGGAGATGTTTTCTGTGCTGGCACAGTTTTTCCTAGCCAGACATAGTGGAAAAGCTTTTTGCCGAGGTGTAGATGAGAAGAGGAGCTAAAGAGGAAGGTAGGATGCTCTCCGGAGGTAAGAGCCGCTGCCGGGCGTCTTTCGGCAGAAGCCGCGCTAAGGAGAGCACTGTGAGCGGCACAATCGTCTTTGCGCGAAGAAGCCGCTTCTTGGGCTCCGGCAGCCGGCGAGAGCGGCAGCTTCGGGAAGGTGAAGAAGCAAGCTGTACAACACTGGGATGGTGTGCCCACCTTGCCAACTGATAGAAAACAGTACCTTTGCACTCTCCTGACTATTCCAATCACAGGAACATTCGATTGGAAGCCGTTTTGGACAACTTTTCTTTTCTTCCTGCCAAACACTTGGCAGACATCCGTGCAACTTCTAGAACACGATGGGAGATGTTTTCTGTGCTGGCACAGTTTTTCCTAGCCAGACATAGTGGAAAAGCTTGTTGCCGAGGTGTAGATGAGAAGAGGAGCTAAAGAGGAAGGTAGGATGCTCTCCGGAGGTAAGAGCCGCTGCCGGGCGTCTTTCGGCAGAAGCCGCGCTAAGGAGAGCACTGTGAGCGGCACAATCGTCTTTGCGCGAAGAAGCCGCTTCTTGGGCTCCGGCAGCCGGCGAGAGCGGCAGCTTCGGGAAGGTGAAGAAGCAAGCTGTACAACACTGGGATTGTGTGCGCACCTTGCCAACTGATAGAAAACAGTACCTTTGCACTCTCCTGACTTTTCCAATCACAGGAACATTCGATTGGAAGCTGTTTTGGACAACTTTTCTTTTCTTCCTGCCAAACACTTGGCAGACATCCGTGCAACTTCTAGAACACGATGGGAGATGTTTTCTGTGCTGGCACAGTTTTTCCTAGCCAGACATAGTGGAAAAGCTTTTTGCCGAGGTGTAGATGAGAAGAGGAGCTAAAGAGGAAGGTAGGATGCTCTCCGGAGGTAAGAGCCGCTGCCGGGCGTCTTTCGGCAGAAGCCGCGCTAAGGAGAGCACTGTGAGCGGCACAATCGTCTTTGCGCGAAGAAGCCGCTTCTTGGGCTCCGGCAGCCGGCGAGAGCGGCAGCTTCGGGAAGGTGAAGAAGCAAGCTGTACAACACTGGGATTGTGTGCGCACCTTGCCAACTGATAGAAAACAGTACCTTTGCACTCTCCTGACTTTTCCAATCACAGGAACACTCGATTGGAAGCTGTTTTGGACAACTTTTCTTTTCTTCCTGCCAAACACTTGGCAGACATCCGTGCAACTTCTAGAACACGATGGGAGATGTTTTCTGTGCTGGCACAGTTTTTCCTAGCCAGACATAGTGGAAAAGCTTGTTGCCGAGGTGTAGATGAGAAGAGGAGCTAAAGAGGAAGGTAGGATGCTCTCCGGAGGTAAGAGCCGCTGCCGGGCGTCTTTCGGCAGAAGCCGCGCTAGGGAGAGCACTGTGAGCGGCACAATCGTCTTTGCGCGAAGAAGCCGCTTCTTGGGCTCCGGCAGCCGGCGAGAGCGGCAGCTTCGGGAAGGTGAAGAAGCAAGCTGTACAACACTGGGATTGTGTGCGCACCTTGCCAACTGATAGAAAACAGTACCTTTGCACTCTCCTGACTTTTCCAATCACAGGAACATTCGATTGGAAGCTGTTTTGGACAACTTTTCTTTTCTTCCTGCCAAACACTTGGCAGACATCCGTGCAACTTCTAGAACACGATGGGAGATGTTTTCTGTGCTGGCACAGTTTTTCCTAGCCAGACATAGTGGAAAAGCTTGTTGCCGAGGTGTAGATGAGAAGAGGAGCTAAAGAGGAAGGTAGGATGCTCTCCGGAGGTAAGAGCCGCTGCCGGGCGTCTTTCGGCAGAAGCCGCGCTAAGGAGAGCACTGTGAGCGGCACAATCGTCTTTGCGCGAAGAAGCCGCTTCTTGGGCTCCGGCAGCCGGCGAGAGCGGCAGCTTCGGGAAGGTGAAGAAGCAAGCTGTACAACACTGGGATTGTGTGCGCACCTTGCCAACTGATAGAAAACAGTACCTTTGCACTCTCCTGACTTTTCCAATCACAGGAACATTCGATTGGAAGCTGTTTTGGACAACTTTTCTTTTCTTCCTGCCAAACACTTGGCAGACATCCGTGCAACTTCTAGAACACGATGGGAGATGTTTTCTGTGCTGGCACAGTTTTTCCTAGCCAGACATAGTGGAAAAGCTTTTTGCCGAGGTGTAGATGAGAAGAGGAGCTAAAGAGGAAGGTAGGATGCTCTCCGGAGGTAAGAGCCGCTGCCGGGCGTCTTTCGGCAGAAGCCGCGCTAAGGAGAGCACTGTGAGCGGCACAATCGTCTTTGCGCGAAGAAGCCGCTTCTTGGGCTCCGGCAGCCGGCGAGAGCGGCAGCTTCGGGAAGGTGAAGAAGCAAGCTGTACAACACTGGGATGGTGTGCCCACCTTGCCAACTGATAGAAAACAGTACCTTTGCACTCTCCTGACTATTCCAATCACAGGAACATTCGATTGGAAGCCGTTTTGGACAACTTTTATTTTCTTCCTGCCAAACACTTGGCAGACATCCGTGCAACTTCTAGAACACGATGGGAGATGTTTTCTGTGCTGGCACAGTTTTTCCTAGCCAGACATAGTGGAAAAGCTTGTTGCCGAGGTGTAGATGAGAAGAGGAGCTAAAGAGGAAGGTAGGATGCTCTCCGGAGGTAAGAGCCGCTGCCGGGCGTCTTTCGGCAGAAGCCGCGCTAAGGAGAGCACTGTGAGCGGCACAATCGTCTTTGCGCGAAGAAGCCGCTTCTTGGGCTCCGGCAGCCGGCGAGAGCGGCAGCTTCGGGAAGGTGAAGAAGCAAGCTGTACAACACTGGGATTGTGTGCGCACCTTGCCAACTGATAGAAAACAGTACCTTTGCACTCTCCTGACTTTTCCAATCACAGGAACATTCGATTGGAAGCTGTTTTGGACAACTTTTCTTTTCTTCCTGCCAAACACTTGGCAGACATCCGTGCAACTTCTAGAACACGATGGGAGATGTTTTCTGTGCTGGCACAGTTTTTCCTAGCCAGACATAGTGGAAAAGCTTGTTGCCGAGGTGTAGATGAGAAGAGGAGCTAAAGAGGAAGGTAGGATGCTCTCCGGAGGTAAGAGCCGCTGCCGGGCGTCTTTCGGCAGAAGCCGCGCTAAGGAGAGCACTGTGAGCGGCACAATCGTCTTTGCGCGAAGAAGCCGCTTCTTGGGCTCCGGCAGCCGGCGAGAGCGGCAGCTTCGGGAAGTTAAAGAAGCAAGCTGTACAACACTGGGATTGTGTGCGCACCTTGCCAACTGATAGAAAACAGTACCTTTGCACTCTCCTGACTTTTCCAATCACAGGAACATTCGATTGGAAGCTGTTTTGGACAACTTTTCTTTTCTTCCTGCCAAACACTTGGCAGACATCCGTGCAACTTCTAGAACACGATGGGAGATGTTTTCTGTGCTGGCACAGTTTTTCCTAGCCAGACATAGTGGAAAAGCTTGTTGCCGAGGTGTAGATGAGAAGAGGAGCTAAAGAGGAAGGTAGGATGCTCTCCGGAGGTAAGAGCCGCTGCCGGGCGTCTTTCGGCAGAAGCCGCGCTAAGGAGAGCACTGTGAGCGGCACAATCGTCTTTGCGCGAAGAAGCCGCTTCTTGGGCTCCGGCAGCCGGCGAGAGCGGCAGCTTCGGGAAGGTGAAGAAGCAAGCTGTACAACACTGGGATTGTGTGCGCACCTTGCCAACTGATAGAAAACAGTACCTTTGCACTCTCCTGACTTTTCCAATCACAGGAACATTCGATTGGAAGCTGTTTTGGACAACTTTTCTTTTCTTCCTGCCAAACACTTGGCAGACATCCGTGCAACTTCTAGAACACGATGGGAGATGTTTTCTGTGCTGGCACAGTTTTTCCTAGCCAGACATAGTGGAAAAGCTTGTTGCCGAGGTGTAGATGAGAAGAGGAGCTAAAGAGGAAGGTAGGATGCTCTCCGGAGGTAAGAGCCGCTGCCGGGCGTCTTTTGGCAGAAGCCGCGCTAAGGAGAGCACTGTGAGCGGCACAATCGTCTTTGCGCGAAGAAGCCGCTTCTTGGGCTCCGGCAGCCGGCGAGAGCGGCAGCTTCGGGAAGGTGAAGAAGCAAGCTGTACAACACTGAGATTGTGTGCGCACCTTGCCAACTGATAGAAAACAGTACCTTTGCACTCTCCTGACTTTTCCAATCACAGGAACACTCGATTGGAAGCTGTTTTGGACAACTTTTCTTTTCTTCCTGCCAAACACTTGGCAGACATCCGTGCAACTTCTAGAACACGATGGGAGATGTTTTCTGTGCTGGCACAGTTTTTCCTAGCCAGACATAGTGGAAAAGCTTGTTGCCGAGGTGTAGATGAGAAGAGGAGCTAAAGAGGAAGGTAGGATGCTCTCCGGAGGTAAGAGCCGCTGCCGGGCGTCTTTCGGCAGAAGCCGCGCTAGGGAGAGCACTGTGAGCGGCACAATCGTCTTTGCGCGAAGAAGCCGCTTCTTGGGCTCCGGCAGCCGGCGAGAGCGGCAGCTTCGGGAAGGTGAAGAAGCAAGCTGTACAACACTGGGATTGTGTGCGCACCTTGCCAACTGATAGAAAACAGTACCTTTGCACTCTCCTGACTTTTCCAATCACAGGAACATTCGATTGGAAGCTGTTTTGGACAACTTTTCTTTTCTTCCTGCCAAACACTTGGCAGACATCCGTGCAACTTCTAGAACACGATGGGAGATGTTTTCTGTGCTGGCACAGTTTTTCCTAGCCAGACATAGTGGAAAAGCTTGTTGCCGAGGTGTAGATGAGAAGAGGAGCTAAAGAGGAAGGTAGGATGCTCTCCGGAGGTAAGAGCCGCTGCCGGGCGTCTTTCGGCAGAAGCCGCGCTAAGGAGAGCACTGTGAGCGGCACAATCGTCTTTGCGCGAAGAAGCCGCTTCTTGGGCTCCGGCAGCCGGCGAGAGCGGCAGCTTCGGGAAGGTGAAGAAGCAAGCTGTACAACACTGGGATTGTGTGCGCACCTTGCCAACTGATAGAAAACAGTACCTTTGCACTCTCCTGACTTTTCCAATCACAGGAACACTCGATTGGAAGCTGTTTTGGACAACTTTTCTTTTCTTCCTGCCAAACACTTGGCAGACATCCGTGCAACTTCTAGAACACGATGGGAGATGTTTTCTGTGCTGGCACAGTTTTTCCTAGCCAGACATAGTGGAAAAGCTTGTTGCCGAGGTGTAGATGAGAAGAGGAGCTAAAGAGGAAGGTAGGATGCTCTCCGGAGGTAAGAGCCGCTGCCGGGCGTCTTTCGGCAGAAGCCGCGCTAAGGAGAGCACTGTGAGCGGCACAATCGTCTTTGCGCGAAGAAGCCGCTTCTTGGGCTCCGGCAGCCGGCGAGAGCGGCAGCTTCGGGAAGGTGAAGAAGCAAGCTGTACAACACTGGGATGGTGTGCCCACCTTGCCAACTGATAGAAAACAGTACCTTTGCACTCTCCTGACTATTCCAATCACAGGAACATTCGATTGGAAGCCGTTTTGGACAACTTTTATTTTCTTCCTGCCAAACACTTGGCAGACATCCGTGCAACTTCTAGAACACGATGGGAGATGTTTTCTGTGCTGGCACAGTTTTTCCTAGCCAGACATAGTGGAAAAGCTTGTTGCCGAGGTGTAGATGAGAAGAGGAGCTAAAGAGGAAGGTAGGATGCTCTCCGGAGGTAAGAGCCGCTGCCGGGCGTCTTTCGGCAGAAGCCGCGCTAAGGAGAGCACTGTGAGCGGCACAATCGTCTTTGCGCGAAGAAGCCGCTTCTTGGGCTCCGGCAGCCGGCGAGAGCGGCAGCTTCGGGAAGGTGAAGAAGCAAGCTGTACAACACTGGGATTGTGTGCGCACCTTGCCAACTGATAGAAAACAGTACCTTTGCACTCTCCTGACTTTTCCAATCACAGGAACATTCGATTGGAAGCTGTTTTGGACAACTTTTCTTTTCTTCCTGCCAAACACTTGGCAGACATCCGTGCAACTTCTAGAACACGATGGGAGATGTTTTCTGTGCTGGCACAGTTTTTCCTAGCCAGACATAGTGGAAAAGCTTTTTGCCGAGGTGTAGATGAGAAGAGGAGCTAAAGAGGAAGGTAGGATGCTCTCCGGAGGTAAGAGCCGCTGCCGGGCGTCTTTCGGCAGAAGCCGCGCTAAGGAGAGCACTGTGAGCGGCACAATCGTCTTTGCGCGAAGAAGCCGCTTCTTGGGCTCCGGCAGCCGGCGAGAGCGGCAGCTTCGGGAAGGTGAAGAAGCAAGCTGTACAACACTGGGATGGTGTGCCCACCTTGCCAACTGATAGAAAACAGTACCTTTGCACTCTCCTGACTATTCCAATCACAGGAACATTCGATTGGAAGCCGTTTTGGACAACTTTTCTTTTCTTCCTGCCAAACACTTGGCAGACATCCGTGCAACTTCTAGAACACGATGGGAGATGTTTTCTGTGCTGGCACAGTTTTTCCTAGCCAGACATAGTGGAAAAGCTTGTTGCCGAGGTGTAGATGAGAAGAGGAGCTAAAGAGGAAGGTAGGATGCTCTCCGGAGGTAAGAGCCGCTGCCGGGCGTCTTTCGGCAGAAGCCGCGCTAAGGAGAGCACTGTGAGCGGCACAATCGTCTTTGCGCGAAGAAGCCGCTTCTTGGGCTCCGGCAGCCGGCGAGAGCGGCAGCTTCGGGAAGGTGAAGAAGCAAGCTGTACAACACTGGGATTGTGTGCGCACCTTGCCAACTGATAGAAAACAGTACCTTTGCACTCTCCTGACTTTTCCAATCACAGGAACATTCGATTGGAAGCTGTTTTGGACAACTTTTCTTTTCTTCCTGCCAAACACTTGGCAGACATCCGTGCAACTTCTAGAACACGATGGGAGATGTTTTCTGTGCTGGCACAGTTTTTCCTAGCCAGACATAGTGGAAAAGCTTGTTGCCGAGGTGTAGATGAGAAGAGGAGCTAAAGAGGAAGGTAGGATGCTCTCCGGAGGTAAGAGCCGCTGCCGGGCGTCTTTCGGCAGAAGCCGCGCTAAGGAGAGCACTGTGAGCGGCACAATCGTCTTTGCGCGAAGAAGCCGCTTCTTGGGCTCCGGCAGCCGGCGAGAGCGGCAGCTTCGGGAAGTTAAAGAAGCAAGCTGTACAACACTGGGATTGTGTGCGCACCTTGCCAACTGATAGAAAACAGTACCTTTGCACTCTCCTGACTTTTCCAATCACAGGAACATTCGATTGGAAGCTGTTTTGGACAACTTTTCTTTTCTTCCTGCCAAACACTTGGCAGACATCCGTGCAACTTCTAGAACACGATGGGAGATGTTTTCTGTGCTGGCACAGTTTTTCCTAGCCAGACATAGTGGAAAAGCTTGTTGCCGAGGTGTAGATGAGAAGAGGAGCTAAAGAGGAAGGTAGGATGCTCTCCGGAGGTAAGAGCCGCTGCCGGGCGTCTTTCGGCAGAAGCCGCGCTAAGGAGAGCACTGTGAGCGGCACAATCGTCTTTGTGCGAAGAAGCCGCTTCTTGGGCTCCGGCAGCCGGCGAGAGCGGCAGCTTCGGGAAGGTGAAGAAGCAAGCTGTACAACACTGGGATTGTGTGCGCACCTTGCCAACTGATAGAAAACAGTACCTTTGCACTCTCCTGACTTTTCCAATCACAGGAACATTCGATTGGAAGCTGTTTTGGACAACTTTTCTTTTCTTCCTGCCAAACACTTGGCAGACATCCGTGCAACTTCTAGAACACGATGGGAGATGTTTTCTGTGCTGGCACAGTTTTTCCTAGCCAGACATAGTGGAAAAGCTTGTTGCCGAGGTGTAGATGAGAAGAGGAGCTAAAGAGGAAGGTAGGATGCTCTCCGGAGGTAAGAGCCGCTGCCGGGCGTCTTTTGGCAGAAGCCGCGCTAAGGAGAGCACTGTGAGCGGCACAATCGTCTTTGCGCGAAGAAGCCGCTTCTTGGGCTCCGGCAGCCGGCGAGAGCGGCAGCTTCGGGAAGGTGAAGAAGCAAGCTGTACAACACTGGGATTGTGTGCGCACCTTGCCAACTGATAGAAAACAGTACCTTTGCACTCTCCTGACTTTTCCAATCACAGGAACACTCGATTGGAAGCTGTTTTGGACAACTTTTCTTTTCTTCCTGCCAAACACTTGGCAGACATCCGTGCAACTTCTAGAACACGATGGGAGATGTTTTCTGTGCTGGCACAGTTTTTCCTAGCCAGACATAGTGGAAAAGCTTGTTGCCGAGGTGTAGATGAGAAGAGGAGCTAAAGAGGAAGGTAGGATGCTCTCCGGAGGTAAGAGCCGCTGCCGGGCGTCTTTCGGCAGAAGCCGCGCTAGGGAGAGCACTGTGAGCGGCACAATCGTCTTTGCGCGAAGAAGCCGCTTCTTGGGCTCCGGCAGCCGGCGAGAGCGGCAGCTTCGGGAAGGTGAAGAAGCAAGCTGTACAACACTGGGATTGTGTGCGCACCTTGCCAACTGATAGAAAACAGTACCTTTGCACTCTCCTGACTTTTCCAATCACAGGAACATT
Organism: Melospiza melodia melodia; assembly: GCF_035770615.1. NCBI lineage: Eukaryota > Metazoa > Chordata > Aves > Passeriformes > Passerellidae > Melospiza > Melospiza melodia. Next base: position 20,179 of record NW_026948715.1, on the reverse strand, counting down.
CGATTGGAAGCTGTTTTGGACAACTTTTCTTTTCTTCCTGCCAAACACTTGGCAGACATCCGTGCAACTTCTAGAACACGATGGGAGATGTTTTCTGTGCTGGCACAGTTTTTCCTAGCCAGACATAGTGGAAAAGCTTGTTGCCGAGGTGTAGATGAGAAGAGGAGCTAAAGAGGAAGGTAGGATGCTCTCCGGAGGTAAGAGCCGCTGCCGGGCGTCTTTCGGCAGAAGCCGCGCTAAGGAGAGCACTGTGAGCGGCACAATCGTCTTTGCGCGAAGAAGCCGCTTCTTGGGCTCCGGCAGCCGGCGAGAGCGGCAGCTTCGGGAAGGTGAAGAAGCAAGCTGTACAACACTGGGATTGTGTGCGCACCTTGCCAACTGATAGAAAACAGTACCTTTGCACTCTCCTGACTTTTCCAATCACAGGAACACTCGATTGGAAGCTGTTTTGGACAACTTTTCTTTTCTTCCTGCCAAACACTTGGCAGACATCCGTGCAACTTCTAGAACACGATGGGAGATGTTTTCTGTGCTGGCACAGTTTTTCCTAGCCAGACATAGTGGAAAAGCTTGTTGCCGAGGTGTAGATGAGAAGAGGAGCTAAAGAGGAAGGTAGGATGCTCTCCGGAGGTAAGAGCCGCTGCCGGGCGTCTTTCGGCAGAAGCCGCGCTAAGGAGAGCACTGTGAGCGGCACAATCGTCTTTGCGCGAAGAAGCCGCTTCTTGGGCTCCGGCAGCCGGCGAGAGCGGCAGCTTCGGGAAGGTGAAGAAGCAAGCTGTACAACACTGGGATTGTGTGCCCACCTTGCCAACTGATAGAAAACAGTACCTTTGCACTCTCCTGACTATTCCAATCACAGGAACATTCGATTGGAAGCCGTTTTGGACAACTTTTATTTTCTTCCTGCCAAACACTTGGCAGACATCCGTGCAACTTCTAGAACACGATGGGAGATGTTTTCTGTGCTGGCACAGTTTTTCCTAGCCAGACATAGTGGAAAAGCTTGTTGCCGAGGTGTAGATGAGAAGAGGAGCTAAAGAGGAAGGTAGGATGCTCTCCGGAGGTAAGAGCCGCTGCCGGGCGTCTTTCGGCAGAAGCCGCGCTAAGGAGAGCACTGTGAGCGGCACAATCGTCTTTGCGCGAAGAAGCCGCTTCTTGGGCTCCGGCAGCCGGCGAGAGCGGCAGCTTCGGGAAGGTGAAGAAGCAAGCTGTACAACACTGGGATTGTGTGCGCACCTTGCCAACTGATAGAAAACAGTACCTTTGCACTCTCCTGACTTTTCCAATCACAGGAACATTCGATTGGAAGCTGTTTTGGACAACTTTTCTTTTCTTCCTGCCAAACACTTGGCAGACATCCGTGCAACTTCTAGAACACGATGGGAGATGTTTTCTGTGCTGGCACAGTTTTTCCTAGCCAGACATAGTGGAAAAGCTTGTTGCCGAGGTGTAGATGAGAAGAGGAGCTAAAGAGGAAGGTAGGATGCTCTCCGGAGGTAAGAGCCGCTGCCGGGCGTCTTTCGGCAGAAGCCGCGCTAAGGAGAGCACTGTGAGCGGCACAATCGTCTTTGCGCGAAGAAGCCGCTTCTTGGGCTCCGGCAGCCGGCGAGAGCGGCAGCTTCGGGAAGTTAAAGAAGCAAGCTGTACAACACTGGGATTGTGTGCGCACCTTGCCAACTGATAGAAAACAGTACCTTTGCACTCTCCTGACTTTTCCAATCACAGGAACATTCGATTGGAAGCTGTTTTGGACAACTTTTCTTTTCTTCCTGCCAAACACTTGGCAGACATCCGTGCAACTTCTAGAACACGATGGGAGATGTTTTCTGTGCTGGCACAGTTTTTCCTAGCCAGACATAGTGGAAAAGCTTGTTGCCGAGGTGTAGATGAGAAGAGGAGCTAAAGAGGAAGGTAGGATGCTCTCCGGAGGTAAGAGCCGCTGCCGGGCGTCTTTCGGCAGAAGCCGCGCTAAGGAGAGCACTGTGAGCGGCACAATCGTCTTTGCGCGAAGAAGCCGCTTCTTGGGCTCCGGCAGCCGGCGAGAGCGGCAGCTTCGGGAAGGTGAAGAAGCAAGCTGTACAACACTGGGATTGTGTGCGCACCTTGCCAACTGATAGAAAACAGTACCTTTGCACTCTCCTGACTTTTCCAATCACAGGAACATTCGATTGGAAGCTGTTTTGGACAACTTTTCTTTTCTTCCTGCCAAACACTTGGCAGACATCCGTGCAACTTCTAGAACACGATGGGAGATGTTTTCTGTGCTGGCACAGTTTTTCCTAGCCAGACATAGTGGAAAAGCTTGTTGCCGAGGTGTAGATGAGAAGAGGAGCTAAAGAGGAAGGTAGGATGCTCTCCGGAGGTAAGAGCCGCTGCCGGGCGTCTTTTGGCAGAAGCCGCGCTAAGGAGAGCACTGTGAGCGGCACAATCGTCTTTGCGCGAAGAAGCCGCTTCTTGGGCTCCGGCAGCCGGCGAGAGCGGCAGCTTCGGGAAGGTGAAGAAGCAAGCTGTACAACACTGGGATTGTGTGCGCACCTTGCCAACTGATAGAAAACAGTACCTTTGCACTCTCCTGACTTTTCCAATCACAGGAACACTCGATTGGAAGCTGTTTTGGACAACTTTTCTTTTCTTCCTGCCAAACACTTGGCAGACATCCGTGCAACTTCTAGAACACGATGGGAGATGTTTTCTGTGCTGGCACAGTTTTTCCTAGCCAGACATAGTGGAAAAGCTTGTTGCCGAGGTGTAGATGAGAAGAGGAGCTAAAGAGGAAGGTAGGATGCTCTCCGGAGGTAAGAGCCGCTGCCGGGCGTCTTTCGGCAGAAGCCGCGCTAGGGAGAGCACTGTGAGCGGCACAATCGTCTTTGCGCGAAGAAGCCGCTTCTTGGGCTCCGGCAGCCGGCGAGAGCGGCAGCTTCGGGAAGGTGAAGAAGCAAGCTGTACAACACTGGGATTGTGTGCGCACCTTGCCAACTGATAGAAAACAGTACCTTTGCACTCTCCTGACTTTTCCAATCACAGGAACATTCGATTGGAAGCTGTTTTGGACAACTTTTCTTTTCTTCCTGCCAAACACTTGGCAGACATCCGTGCAACTTCTAGAACACGATGGGAGATGTTTTCTGTGCTGGCACAGTTTTTCCTAGCCAGACATAGTGGAAAAGCTTGTTGCCGAGGTGTAGATGAGAAGAGGAGCTAAAGAGGAAGGTAGGATGCTCTCCGGAGGTAAGAGCCGCTGCCGGGCGTCTTTCGGCAGAAGCCGCGCTAAGGAGAGCACTGTGAGCGGCACAATCGTCTTTGCGCGAAGAAGCCGCTTCTTGGGCTCCGGCAGCCGGCGAGAGCGGCAGCTTCGGGAAGGTGAAGAAGCAAGCTGTACAACACTGGGATTGTGTGCGCACCTTGCCAACTGATAGAAAACAGTACCTTTGCACTCTCCTGACTTTTCCAATCACAGGAACACTCGATTGGAAGCTGTTTTGGACAACTTTTCTTTTCTTCCTGCCAAACACTTGGCAGACATCCGTGCAACTTCTAGAACACGATGGGAGATGTTTTCTGTGCTGGCACAGTTTTTCCTAGCCAGACATAGTGGAAAAGCTTGTTGCCGAGGTGTAGATGAGAAGAGGAGCTAAAGAGGAAGGTAGGATGCTCTCCGGAGGTAAGAGCCGCTGCCGGGCGTCTTTCGGCAGAAGCCGCGCTAAGGAGAGCGCTGTGAGCGGCACAATCGTCTTTGCGCGAAGAAGCCGCTTCTTAGGCTCCGGCAGCCGGCGAGAGCGGCAGCTTCGGGAAGGTGAAGAAGCAAGCTGTACAACACTGGGATTGTGTGCGCACCTTGCCAACTGATAGAAAACAGTACCTTTGCACTCTCCTGACTTTTCCAATCACAGGAACATTCGATTGGAAGGTGTTTTGGAAAACTTTTCTTTTCTTCCTGCCAAACACTTGGCAGACATCCGTGCAACTTCTAGAACACGATGGGAGATGTTTTCTGTGCTGGCACAGTTTTTCCTAGCCAGACATAGTGGAAAAGCTTGTTGCCGAGGTGTAGATGAGAAGAGGAGCTAAAGAGGAAGGTAGGATGCTCTCCGGAGGTAAGAGCCGCTGCCGGGCGTCTTTCGGCAGAAGCCGCGCTAAGGAGAGCGCTGTGAGCGGCACAATCGTCTTTGCGCGAAGAAGCCGCTTCTTGGGCTCCGGCAGCCGGCGAGAGCGGCAGCTTCGGGAAGGTGAAGAAGCAAGCTGTACAACACTGGGATTGTGTGCGCACCTTGCCAACTGATAGAAAACAGTACCTTTGCACTCTCCTGACTTTTCCAATCACAGGAACATTCGATTGGAAGCTGTTTTGGACAACTTTTCTTTTCTTCCTGCCAAACACTTGGCAGACATCCGTGCAACTTCTAGAACACGATGGGAGATGTTTTCTGTGCTGGCACAGTTTTTCCTAGCCAGACATAGTGGAAAAGCTTGTTGCCGAGGTGTAGATGAGAAGAGGAGCTAAAGAGGAAGGTAGGATGCTCTCCGGAGGTAAGAGCCGCTGCCGGGCGTCTTTCGGCAGAAGCCGCGCTAAGGAGAGCACTGTGAGCGGCACAATCGTCTTTGCGCGAAGAAGCCGCTTCTTGGGCTCCGGCAGCCGGCGAGAGCGGCAGCTTCGGGAAGGTGAAGAAGCAAGCTGTACAACACTGGGATTGTGTGCGCACCTTGCCAACTGATAGAAAACAGTACCTTTGCACTCTCCTGACTTTTCCAATCACAGGAACACTCGATTGGAAGCTGTTTTGGACAACTTTTCTTTTCTTCCTGCCAAACACTTGGCAGACATCCGTGCAACTTCTAGAACACGAGGGGAGATGTTTTCTGTGCTGGCACAGTTTTTCCTAGCCAGACATAGTGGAAAAGCTTGTTGCCGAGGTGTAGATGAGAAGAGGAGCTAAAGAGGAAGGTAGGATGCTCTCCGGAGGTAAGAGCCGCTGCCGGGCGTCTTTCGGCAGAAGCCGCGCTAGGGAGAGCACTGTGAGCGGCACAATCGTCTTTGCGCGAAGAAGCCGCTTCTTGGGCTCCGGCAGCCGGCGAGAGCGGCAGCTTCGGGAAGGTGAAGAAGCAAGCTGTACAACACTGGGATTGTGTGCGCACCTTGCCAACTGATAGAAAACAGTACCTTTGCACTCTCCTGACTTTTCCAATCACAGGAACATTCGATTGGAAGCTGTTTTGGACAACTTTTCTTTTCTTCCTGCCAAACACTTGGCAGACATCCGTGCAACTTCTAGAACACGATGGGAGATGTTTTCTGTGCTGGCACAGTTTTTCCTAGCCAGACATAGTGGAAAAGCTTGTTGCCGAGGTGTAGATGAGAAGAGGAGCTAAAGAGGAAGGTAGGATGCTCTCCGGAGGTAAGAGCCGCTGCCGGGCGTCTTTCGGCAGAAGCCGCGCTAAGGAGAGCACTGTGAGCGGCACAATCGTCTTTGCGCGAAGAAGCCGCTTCTTGGGCTCCGGCAGCCGGCGAGAGCGGCAGCTTCGGGAAGGTGAAGAAGCAAGCTGTACAACACTGGGATGGTGTGCCCACCTTGCCAACTGATAGAAAACAGTACCTTTGCACTCTCCTGACTTTTCCAATCACAGGAACATTCGATTGGAAGCTGTTTTGGACAACTTTTCTTTTCTTCCTGCCAAACACTTGGCAGACATCCGTGCAACTTCTAGAACACGATGGGAGATGTTTTCTGTGCTGGCACAGTTTTTCCTAGCCAGACATAGTGGAAAAGCTTGTTGCCGAGGTGTAGATGAGAAGAGGAGCTAAAGAGGAAGGTAGGATGCTCTCCGGAGGTAAGAGCCGCTGCCGGGCGTCTTTCGGCAGAAGCCGCGCTAAGGAGAGCACTGTGAGCGGCACAATCGTCTTTGCGCGAAGAAGCCGCTTCTTGGGCTCCGGCAGCCGGCGAGAGCGGCAGCTTCGGGAAGGTGAAGAAGCAAGCTGTACAACACTGGGATTGTGTGCGCACCTTGCCAACTGATAGAAAACAGTACCTTTGCACTCTCCTGACTTTTCCAATCACAGGAACACTCGATTGGAAGCTGTTTTGGACAACTTTTCTTTTCTTCCTGCCAAACACTTGGCAGACATCCGTGCAACTTCTAGAACACGATGGGAGATGTTTTCTGTGCTGGCACAGTTTTTCCTAGCCAGACATAGTGGAAAAGCTTGTTGCCGAGGTGTAGATGAGAAGAGGAGCTAAAGAGGAAGGTAGGATGCTCTCCGGAGGTAAGAGCCGCTGCCGGGCGTCTTTCGGCAGAAGCCGCGCTAAGGAGAGCACTGTGAGCGGCACAATCGTCTTTGCGCGAAGAAGCCGCTTCTTGGGCTCCGGCAGCCGGCGAGAGCGGCAGCTTCGGGAAGGTGAAGAAGCAAGCTGTACAACACTGGGATGGTGTGCCCACCTTGCCAACTGATAGAAAACAGTACCTTTGCACTCTCCTGACTATTCCAATCACAGGAACATTCGATTGGAAGCCGTTTTGGACAACTTTTATTTTCTTCCTGCCAAACACTTGGCAGACATCCGTGCAACTTCTAGAACACGATGGGAGATGTTTTCTGTGCTGGCACAGTTTTTCCTAGCCAGACATAGTGGAAAAGCTTGTTGCCGAGGTGTAGATGAGAAGAGGAGCTAAAGAGGAAGGTAGGATGCTCTCCGGAGGTAAGAGCCGCTGCCGGGCGTCTTTCGGCAGAAGCCGCGCTAAGGAGAGCACTGTGAGCGGCACAATCGTCTTTGCGCGAAGAAGCCGCTTCTTGGGCTCCGGCAGCCGGCGAGAGCGGCAGCTTCGGGAAGGTGAAGAAGCAAGCTGTACAACACTGGGATTGTGTGCGCACCTTGCCAACTGATAGAAAACAGTACCTTTGCACTCTCCTGACTTTTCCAATCACAGGAACATTCGATTGGAAGCTGTTTTGGACAACTTTTCTTTTCTTCCTGCCAAACACTTGGCAGACATCCGTGCAACTTCTAGAACACGATGGGAGATGTTTTCTGTGCTGGCACAGTTTTTCCTAGCCAGACATAGTGGAAAAGCTTGTTGCCGAGGTGTAGATGAGAAGAGGAGCTAAAGAGGAAGGTAGGATGCTCTCCGGAGGTAAGAGCCGCTGCCGGGCGTCTTTCGGCAGAAGCCGCGCTAAGGAGAGCACTGTGAGCGGCACAATCGTCTTTGCGCGAAGAAGCCGCTTCTTGGGCTCCGGCAGCCGGCGAGAGCGGCAGCTTCGGGAAGTTAAAGAAGCAAGCTGTACAACACTGGGATTGTGTGCGCACCTTGCCAACTGATAGAAAACAGTACCTTTGCACTCTCCTGACTTTTCCAATCACAGGAACATTCGATTGGAAGCTGTTTTGGACAACTTTTCTTTTCTTCCTGCCAAACACTTGGCAGACATCCGTGCAACTTCTAGAACACGATGGGAGATGTTTTCTGTGCTGGCACAGTTTTTCCTAGCCAGACATAGTGGAAAAGCTTGTTGCCGAGGTGTAGATGAGAAGAGGAGCTAAAGAGGAAGGTAGGATGCTCTCCGGAGGTAAGAGCCGCTGCCGGGCGTCTTTCGGCAGAAGCCGCGCTAAGGAGAGCACTGTGAGCGGCACAATCGTCTTTGCGCGAAGAAGCCGCTTCTTGGGCTCCGGCAGCCGGCGAGAGCGGCAGCTTCGGGAAGGTGAAGAAGCAAGCTGTACAACACTGGGATTGTGTGCGCACCTTGCCAACTGATAGAAAACAGTACCTTTGCACTCTCCTGACTTTTCCAATCACAGGAACATTCGATTGGAAGCTGTTTTGGACAACTTTTCTTTTCTTCCTGCCAAACACTTGGCAGACATCCGTGCAACTTCTAGAACACGATGGGAGATGTTTTCTGTGCTGGCACAGTTTTTCCTAGCCAGACATAGTGGAAAAGCTTGTTGCCGAGGTGTAGATGAGAAGAGGAGCTAAAGAGGAAGGTAGGATGCTCTCCGGAGGTAAGAGCCGCTGCCGGGCGTCTTTTGGCAGAAGCCGCGCTAAGGAGAGCACTGTGAGCGGCACAATCGTCTTTGCGCGAAGAAGCCGCTTCTTGGGCTCCGGCAGCCGGCGAGAGCGGCAGCTTCGGGAAGGTGAAGAAGCAAGCTGTACAACACTGGGATTGTGTGCGCACCTTGCCAACTGATAGAAAACAGTACCTTTGCACTCTCCTGACTTTTCCAATCACAGGAACACTCGATTGGAAGCTGTTTTGGACAACTTTTCTTTTCTTCCTGCCAAACACTTGGCAGACATCCGTGCAACTTCTAGAACACGATGGGAGATGTTTTCTGTGCTGGCACAGTTTTTCCTAGCCAGACATAGTGGAAAAGCTTGTTGCCGAGGTGTAGATGAGAAGAGGAGCTAAAGAGGAAGGTAGGATGCTCTCCGGAGGTAAGAGCCGCTGCCGGGCGTCTTTCGGCAGAAGCCGCGCTAGGGAGAGCACTGTGAGCGGCACAATCGTCTTTGCGCGAAGAAGCCGCTTCTTGGGCTCCGGCAGCCGGCGAGAGCGGCAGCTTCGGGAAGGTGAAGAAGCAAGCTGTACAACACTGGGATTGTGTGCGCACCTTGCCAACTGATAGAAAACAGTACCTTTGCACTCTCCTGACTTTTCCAATCACAGGAACATTCGATTGGAAGCTGTTTTGGACAACTTTTCTTTTCTTCCTGCCAAACACTTGGCAGACATCCGTGCAACTTCTAGAACACGATGGGAGATGTTTTCTGTGCTGGCACAGTTTTTCCTAGCCAGACATAGTGGAAAAGCTTGTTGCCGAGGTGTAGATGAGAAGAGGAGCTAAAGAGGAAGGTAGGATGCTCTCCGGAGGTAAGAGCCGCTGCCGGGCGTCTTTCGGCAGAAGCCGCGCTAAGGAGAGCACTGTGAGCGGCACAATCGTCTTTGCGCGAAGAAGCCGCTTCTTGGGCTCCGGCAGCCGGCGAGAGCGGCAGCTTCGGGAAGGTGAAGAAGCAAGCTGTACAACACTGGGATTGTGTGCGCACCTTGCCAACTGATAGAAAACAGTACCTTTGCACTCTCCTGACTTTTCCAATCACAGGAACACTCGATTGGAAGCTGTTTTGGACAACTTTTCTTTTCTTCCTGCCAAACACTTGGCAGACATCCGTGCAACTTCTAGAACACGATGGGAGATGTTTTCTGTGCTGGCACAGTTTTTCCTAGCCAGACATAGTGGAAAAGCTTGTTGCCGAGGTGTAGATGAGAAGAGGAGCTAAAGAGGAAGGTAGGATGCTCTCCGGAGGTAAGAGCCGCTGCCGGGCGTCTTTCGGCAGAAGCCGCGCTAAGGAGAGCGCTGTGAGCGGCACAATCGTCTTTGCGCGAAGAAGCCGCTTCTTAGGCTCCGGCAGCCGGCGAGAGCGGCAGCTTCGGGAAGGTGAAGAAGCAAGCTGTACAACACTGGGATTGTGTGCGCACCTTGCCAACTGATAGAAAACAGTACCTTTGCACTCTCCTGACTTTTCCAATCACAGGAACATTCGATTGGAAGGTGTTTTGGAAAACTTTTCTTTTCTTCCTGCCAAACACTTGGCAGACATCCGTGCAACTTCTAGAACACGATGGGAGATGTTTTCTGTGCTGGCACAGTTTTTCCTAGCCAGACATAGTGGAAAAGCTTGTTGCCGAGGTGTAGATGAGAAGAGGAGCTAAAGAGGAAGGTAGGATGCTCTCCGGAGGTAAGAGCCGCTGCCGGGCGTCTTTCGGCAGAAGCCGCGCTAAGGAGAGCGCTGTGAGCGGCACAATCGTCTTTGCGCGAAGAAGCCGCTTCTTGGGCTCCGGCAGCCGGCGAGAGCGGCAGCTTCGGGAAGGTGAAGAAGCAAGCTGTACAACACTGGGATTGTGTGCGCACCTTGCCAACTGATAGAAAACAGTACCTTTGCACTCTCCTGACTTTTCCAATCACAGGAACATTCGATTGGAAGCTGTTTTGGACAACTTTTCTTTTCTTCCTGCCAAACACTTGGCAGACATCCGTGCAACTTCTAGAACACGAGGGGAGATGTTTTCTGTGCTGGCACAGTTTTTCCTAGCCAGACATAGTGGAAAAGCTTGTTGCCGAGGTGTAGATGAGAAGAGGAGCTAAAGAGGAAGGTAGGATGCTCTCCGGAGGTAAGAGCCGCTGCCGGGCGTCTTTCGGCAGAAGCCGCGCTAAGGAGAGCGCTGTGAGCGGCACAATCGTCTTTGCGCGAAGAAGCCGCTTCTTAGGCTCCGGCAGCCGGCGAGAGCGGCAGCTTCGGGAAGGTGAAGAAGCAAGCTGTACAACACTGGGATTGTGTGCGCACCTTGCCAACTGATAGAAAACAGTACCTTTGCACTCTCCTGACTTTTCCAATCACAGGAACATTCGATTGGAAGGTGTTTTGGAAAACTTTTCTTTTCTTCCTGCCAAACACTTGGCAGACATCCGTGCAACTTCTAGAACACGATGGGAGATGTTTTCTGTGCTGGCACAGTTTTTCCTAGCCAGACATAGTGGAAAAGCTTGTTGCCGAGGTGTAGATGAGAAGAGGAGCTAAAGAGGAAGGTAGGATGCTCTCCGGAGGTAAGAGCCGCTGCCGGGCGTCTTTCGGCAGAAGCCGCGCTAAGGAGAGCGCTGTGAGCGGCACAATCGTCTTTGCGCGAAGAAGCCGCTTCTTGGGCTCCGGCAGCCGGCGAGAGCGGCAGCTTCGGGAAGGTGAAGAAGCAAGCTGTACAACACTGGGATTGTGTGCGCACCTTGCCAACTGATAGAAAACAGTACCTTTGCACTCTCCTGACTTTTCCAATCACAGGAACATTCGATTGGAAGCTGTTTTGGACAACTTTTCTTTTCTTCCTGCCAAACACTTGGCAGACATCCGTGCAACTTCTAGAACACGAGGGGAGATGTTTTCTGTGCTGGCACAGTTTTTCCTAGCCAGACATAGTGGAAAAGCTTGTTGCCGAGGTGTAGATGAGAAGAGGAGCTAAAGAGGAAGGTAGGATGCTCTCCGGAGGTAAGAGCCGCTGCCGGGCGTCTTTCGGCAGAAGCCGCGCTAGGGAGAGCACTGTGAGCGGCACAATCGTCTTTGCGCGAAGAAGCCGCTTCTTGGGCTCCGGCAGCCGGCGAGAGCGGCAGCTTCGGGAAGGTGAAGAAGCAAGCTGTACAACACTGGGATTGTGTGCGCACCTTGCCAACTGATAGAAAACAGTACCTTTGCACTCTCCTGACTTTTCCAATCACAGGAACATTCGATTGGAAGCTGTTTTGGACAACTTTTCTTTTCTTCCTGCCAAACACTTGGCAGACATCCGTGCAACTTCTAGAACACGATGGGAGATGTTTTCTGTGCTGGCACAGTTTTTCCTAGCCAGACATAGTGGAAAAGCTTGTTGCCGAGGTGTAGATGAGAAGAGGAGCTAAAGAGGAAGGTAGGATGCTCTCCGGAGGTAAGAGCCGCTGCCGGGCGTCTTTCGGCAGAAGCCGCGCTAAGGAGAGCACTGTGAGCGGCACAATCGTCTTTGCGCGAAGAAGCCGCTTCTTGGGCTCCGGCAGCCGGCGAGAGCGGCAGCTTCGGGAAGGTGAAGAAGCAAGCTGTACAACACTGGGATGGTGTGCCCACCTTGCCAACTGATAGAAAACAGTACCTTTGCACTCTCCTGACTTTTCCAATCACAGGAACATTCGATTGGAAGCTGTTTTGGACAACTTTTCTTTTCTTCCTGCCAAACACTTGGCAGACATCCGTGCAACTTCTAGAACACGATGGGAGATGTTTTCTGTGCTGGCACAGTTTTTCCTAGCCAGACATAGTGGAAAAGCTTGTTGCCGAGGTGTAGATGAGAAGAGGAGCTAAAGAGGAAGGTAGGATGCTCTCCGGAGGTAAGAGCCGCTGCCGGGCGTCTTTCGGCAGAAGCCGCGCTAAGGAGAGCACTGTGAGCGGCACAATCGTCTTTGCGCGAAGAAGCCGCTTCTTGGGCTCCGGCAGCCGGCGAGAGCGGCAGCTTCGGGAAGGTGAAGAAGCAAGCTGTACAACACTGGGATTGTGTGCGCACCTTGCCAACTGATAGAAAACAGTACCTTTGCACTCTCCTGACTTTTCCAATCACAGGAACATTCGATTGGAAGCTGTTTTGGACAACTTTTCTTTTCTTCCTGCCAAACACTTGGCAGACATCCGTGCAACTTCTAGAACACGAGGGGAGATGTTTTCTGTGCTGGCACAGTTTTTCCTAGCCAGACATAGTGGAAAAGCTTGTTGCCGAGGTGTAGATGAGAAGAGGAGCTAAAGAGGAAGGTAGGATGCTCTCCGGAGGTAAGAGCCGCTGCCGGGCGTCTTTCGGCAGAAGCCGCGCTAAGGAGAGCGCTGTGAGCGGCACAATCGTCTTTGCGCGAAGAAGCCGCTTCTTGGGCTCCGGCAGCCGGCGAGAGCGGCAGCTTCGGGAAGGTGAAGAAGCAAGCTGTACAACACTGGGATTGTGTGCGCACCTTGCCAACTGATAGAAAACAGTACCTTTGCACTCTCCTGACTTTTCCAATCACAGGAACATTCGATTGGAAGCTGTTTTGGACAACTTTTCTTTTCTTCCTGCCAAACACTTGGCAGACATCCGTGCAACTTCTAGAACACGATGGGAGATGTTTTCTGTGCTGGCACAGTTTTTCCTAGCCAGACATAGTGGAAAAGCTTGTTGCCGAGGTGTAGATGAGAAGAGGAGCTAAAGAGGAAGGTAGGATGCTCTCCGGAGGTAAGAGCCGCTGCCGGGCGTCTTTCGGCAGAAGCCGCGCTAAGGAGAGCGCTGTGAGCGGCACAATCGTCTTTGCGCGAAGAAGCCGCTTCTTGGGCTCCGGCAGCCGGCGAGAGCGGCAGCTTCGGGAAGGTGAAGAAGCAAGCTGTACAACACTGGGATTGTGTGCGCACCTTGCCAACTGATAGAAAACAGTACCTTTGCACTCTCCTGACTTTTCCAATCACAGGAACATTCGATTGGAAGCTGTTTTGGACAACTTTTCTTTTCTTCCTGCCAAACACTTGGCAGACATCCGTGCAACTTCTAGAACACGATGGGAGATGTTTTCTGTGCTGGCACAGTTTTTCCTAGCCAGACATAGTGGAAAAGCTTGTTGCCGAGGTGTAGATGAGAAGAGGAGCTAAAGAGGAAGGTAGGATGCTCTCCGGAGGTAAGAGCCGCTGCCGGGCGTCTTTCGGCAGAAGCCGCGCTAAGGAGAGCGCTGTGAGCGGCACAATCGTCTTTGCGCGAAGAAGCCGCTTCTTGGGCTCCGGCAGCCGGCGAGAGCGGCAGCTTCGGGAAGGTGAAGAAGCAAGCTGTACAACACTGGGATTGTGTGCGCACCTTGCCAACTGATAGAAAACAGTACCTTTGCACTCTCCTGACTTTTCCAATCACAGGAACATTCGATTGGAAGCTGTTTTGGACAACTTTTCTTTTCTTCCTGCCAAACACTTGGCAGACATCCGTGCAACTTCTAGAACACGATGGGAGATGTTTTCTGTGCTGGCACAGTTTTTCCTAGCCAGACATAGTGGGAAAGCTTGTTGCCGAGGTGTAGATGAGAAGAGGAGCTAAAGAGGAAGGTAGGATGCTCTCCGGAGGTAAGAGCCGCTGCCGGGCGTCTTTCGGCAGAAGCCGCGCTAAGGAGAGCGCTGTGAGCGGCACAATCGTCTTTGCGCGAAGAAGCCGCTTCTTGGGCTCCGGCAGCCGGCGAGAGCGGCAGCTTCGGGAAGTTAAAGAAGCAAGCTGTACAACACTGGGATTGTGTGCGCACCTTGCCAACTGATAGAAAACAGTACCTTTGCACTCTCCTGACTTTTCCAATCACAGGAACATTCGATTGGAAGCTGTTTTGGACAACTTTTCTTTTCTTCCTGCCAAACACTTGGCAGACATCCGTGCAACTTCTAGAACACGATGGGAGATGTTTTCTGTGCTGGCACAGTTTTTCCTAGCCAGACATAGTGGGAAAGCTTGTTGCCGAGGTGTAGATGAGAAGAGGAGCTAAAGAGGAAGGTAGGATGCTCTCCGGAGGTAAGAGCCGCTGCCGGGCGTCTTTCGGCAGAAGCCGCGCTAAGGAGAGCACTGTGAGCGGCACAATCGTCTTTGCGCGAAGAAGCCGCTTCTTGGGCTCCGGCAGCCGGCGAGAGCGGCAGCTTCGGGAAGGTGAAGAAGCAAGCTGTACAACACTGGGATGGTGTGCGCACCTTGCCAACTGATGGAAAACAGTACCTTTGCACTCTCCTGACTTTTCCAATCACAGGAACATTCGATTGGAAGCTGTTTTGGACAACTTTTCTTTTCTTCCTGCCAAACACTTGGCAGACATCCGTGCAACTTCTAGAACACGATGGGAGATGTTTTCTGTGCTGGCACAGTTTTTCCTAGCCAGACATAGTGGAAAAGCTTGTTGCCGAGGTGTAGATGAGAAGAGGAGCTAAAGAGGAAGGTAGGATGCTCTCCGGAGGTAAGAGCCGCTGCCGGGCGTCTTTCGGCAGAAGCCGCGCTAAGGAGAGCACTGTGAGCGGCACAATCGTCTTTGCGCGAAGAAGCCGCTTCTTGGGCTCCGGCAGCCGGCGAGAGCGGCAGCTTCGGGAAGGTGAAGAAGCAAGCTGTACAACACTGGGATTGTGTGCGCACCTTGCCAACTGATAGAAAACAGTACCTTTGCACTCTCCTGACTTTTCCAATCACAGGAACATTCGATTGGAAGCTGTTTTGGACAACTTTTCTTTTCTTCCTGCCAAACACTTGGCAGACATCCGTGCAACTTCTAGAACACGAGGGGAGATGTTTTCTGTGCTGGCACAGTTTTTCCTAGCCAGACATAGTGGAAAAGCTTGTTGCCGAGGTGTAGATGAGAAGAGGAGCTAAAGAGGAAGGTAGGATGCTCTCCGGAGGTAAGAGCCGCTGCCGGGCGTCTTTCGGCAGAAGCCGCGCTAAGGAGAGCGCTGTGAGCGGCACAATCGTCTTTGCGCGAAGAAGCCGCTTCTTGGGCTCCGGCAGCCGGCGAGAGCGGCAGCTTCGGGAAGGTGAAGAAGCAAGCTGTACAACACTGGGATTGTGTGCGCACCTTGCCAACTGATAGAAAACAGTACCTTTGCACTCTCCTGACTTTTCCAATCACAGGAACATTCGATTGGAAGCTGTTTTGGACAACTTTTCTTTTCTTCCTGCCAAACACTTGGCAGACATCCGTGCAACTTCTAGAACACGATGGGAGATGTTTTCTGTGCTGGCACAGTTTTTCCTAGCCAGACATAGTGGGAAAGCTTGTTGCCGAGGTGTAGATGAGAAGAGGAGCTAAAGAGGAAGGTAGGATGCTCTCCGGAGGTAAGAGCCGCTGCCGGGCGTCTTTCGGCAGAAGCCGCGCTAAGGAGAGCGCTGTGAGCGGCACAATCGTCTTTGCGCGAAGAAGCCGCTTCTTGGGCTCCGGCAGCCGGCGAGAGCGGCAGCTTCGGGAAGTTAAAGAAGCAAGCTGTACAACACTGGGATTGTGTGCGCACCTTGCCAACTGATAGAAAACAGTACCTTTGCACTCTCCTGACTTTTCCAATCACAGGAACATTCGATTGGAAGCTGTTTTGGACAACTTTTCTTTTCTTCCTGCCAAACACTTGGCAGACATCCGTGCAACTTCTAGAACACGATGGGAGATGTTTTCTGTGCTGGCACAGTTTTTCCTAGCCAGACATAGTGGGAAAGCTTGTTGCCGAGGTGTAGATGAGAAGAGGAGCTAAAGAGGAAGGTAGGATGCTCTCCGGAGGTAAGAGCCGCTGCCGGGCGTCTTTCGGCAGAAGCCGCGCTAAGGAGAGCACTGTGAGCGGCACAATCGTCTTTGCGCGAAGAAGCCGCTTCTTGGGCTCCGGCAGCCGGCGAGAGCGGCAGCTTCGGGAAGGTGAAGAAGCAAGCTGTACAACACTGGGATGGTGTGCGCACCTTGCCAACTGATGGAAAACAGTACCTTTGCACTCTCCTGACTTTTCCAATCACAGGAACATTCGATTGGAAGCTGTTTTGGACAACTTTTCTTTTCTTCCTGCCAAACACTTGGCAGACATCCGTGCAACTTCTAGAACACGATGGGAGATGTTTTCTGTGCTGGCACAGTTTTTCCTAGCCAGACATAGTGGAAAAGCTTGTTGCCGAGGTGTAGATGAGAAGAGGAGCTAAAGAGGAAGGTAGGATGCTCTCCGGAGGTAAGAGCCGCTGCCGGGCGTCTTTCGGCAGAAGCCGCGCTAAGGAGAGCACTGTGAGCGGCACAATCGTCTTTGCGCGAAGAAGCCGCTTCTTGGGCTCCGGCAGCCGGCGAGAGCGGCAGCTTCGGGAAGGTGAAGAAGCAAGCTGTACAACACTGGGATGGTGTGCGCACCTTGCCAACTGATAGAAAACAGTACCTTTGCACTCTCCTGACTTTTCCAATCACAGGAACATTCGATTGGAAGCTGTTTTGGACAACTTTTCTTTTCTTCCTGCCAAACACTTGGCAGACATCCGTGCAACTTCTAGAACACGATGGGAGATGTTTTCTGTGCTGGCACAGTTTTTCCTAGCCAGACATAGTGGGAAAGCTTGTTGCCGAGGTGTAGATGAGAAGAGGAGCTAAAGAGGAAGGTAGGATGCTCTCCGGAGGTAAGAGCCGCTGCCGGGCGTCTTTCGGCAGAAGCCGCGCTAAGGAGAGCACTGTGAGCGGCACAATCGTCTTTGCGCGAAGAAGCCGCTTCTTGGGCTCCGGCAGCCGGCGAGAGCGGCAGCTTCGGGAAGGTGAAGAAGCAAGCTGTACAACAC
Organism: Melospiza melodia melodia; assembly: GCF_035770615.1. Taxonomy (NCBI): domain Eukaryota; kingdom Metazoa; phylum Chordata; class Aves; order Passeriformes; family Passerellidae; genus Melospiza; species Melospiza melodia. Next base: position 3,372 of record NW_026948715.1, on the reverse strand, counting down.
TGGGATTGTGTGCGCACCTTGCCAACTGATAAAAAACAGTACCTTTGCACTCTCCTGACTTTTCCAATCACAGGAACACTCGATTGGAAGCTGTTTTGGACAACTTTTCTTTTCTTCCTGCCAAACACTTGGCAGACATCCGTGCAACTTCTAGAACACGAGGGGAGATGTTTTCTGTGCTGGCACAGTTTTTCCTAGCCAGACATAGTGGAAAAGCTTGTTGCCGAGGTGTAGATGAGAAGAGGAGCTAAAGAGGAAGGTAGGATGCTCTCCGGAGGTAAGAGCCGCTGCCGGGCGTCTTTCGGCAGAAGCCGCGCTAAGGAGAGCGCTGTGAGCGGCACAATCGTCTTTGCGCGAAGAAGCCGCTTCTTGGGCTCCGGCAGCCGGCGAGAGCGGCAGCTTCGGGAAGGTGAAGAAGCAAGCTGTACAACACTGGGATTGTGTGCGCACCTTGCCAACTGATAGAAAACAGTACCTTTGCACTCTCCTGACTTTTCCAATCACAGGAACATTCGATTGGAAGCTGTTTTGGACAACTTTTCTTTTCTTCCTGCCAAACACTTGGCAGACATCCGTGCAACTTCTAGAACACGATGGGAGATGTTTTCTGTGCTGGCACAGTTTTTCCTTCCAGACATAGTGGGAAAGCTTGTTGCCGAGGTGTAGATGAGAAGAGGAGCTAAAGAGGAAGGTAGGATGCTCTCCGGAGGTAAGAGCCGCTGCCGGGCGTCTTTCGGCAGAAGCCGCGCTAAGGAGAGCACTGTGAGCGGCACAATCGTCTTTGCGCGAAGAAGCCGCTTCTTGGGCTCCGGCAGCCGGCGAGAGCGGCAGCTTCGGGAAGGTGAAGAAGCAAGCTGTACAACACTGGGATTGTGTGCGCACCTTGCCAACTGATAGAAAACAGTACCTTTGCACTCTCCTGACTTTTCCAATCACAGGAACATTCGATTGGAAGCTGTTTTGGACAACTTTTCTTTTCTTCCTGCCAAACACTTGGCAGACATCCGTGCAACTTCTAGAACACGATGGGAGATGTTTTCTGTGCTGGCACAGTTTTTCCTAGCCAGACATAGTGGAAAAGCTTGTTGCCGAGGTGTAGATGAGAAGAGGAGCTAAAGAGGAAGGTAGGATGCTCTCCGGAGGTAAGAGCCGCTGCCGGGCGTCTTTCGGCAGAAGCCGCGCTAAGGAGAGCGCTGTGAGCGGCACAATCGTCTTTGCGCGAAGAAGCCGCTTCTTGGGCTCCGGCAGCCGGCGAGAGCGGCAGCTTCGGGAAGGTGAAGAAGCAAGCTGTACAACACTGGGATGGTGTGCGCACCTTGCCAACTGATAGAAAACAGTACCTTTGCACTCTCCTGACTTTTCCAATCACAGGAACATTCGATTGGAAGCTGTTTTGGACAACTTTTCTTTTCTTCCTGCCAAACACTTGGCAGACATCCGTGCAACCTCTAGAACACGATGGGAGATGTTTTCTGTGCTGGCACAGTTTTTCCTAGCCAGACATAGTGGAAAAGCTTGTTGCCGAGGTGTAGATGAGAAGAGGAGCTAAAGAGGAAGGTAGGATGCTCTCCGGAGGTAAGAGCCGCTGCCGGGCGTCTTTCGGCAGAAGCCGCGCTAAGGAGAGCACTGTGAGCGGCACAATCGTCTTTGCGCGAAGAAGCCGCTTCTTGGGCTCCGGCAGCCGGCGAGAGCGGCAGCTTCGGGAAGGTGAAGAAGCAAGCTGTACAACACTGGGATTGTGTGCGCACCTTGCCAACTGATAGAAAACAGTACCTTTGCACTCTCCTGACTTTTCCAATCACAGGAACATTCGATTGGAAGCTGTTTTGGACAACTTTTCTTTTCTTCCTGCCAAACACTTGGCAGACATCCGTGCAACTTCTAGAACACGATGGGAGATGTTTTCTGTGCTGGCACAGTTTTTCCTAGCCAGACATAGTGGAAAAGCTTGTTGCCGAGGTGTAGATGAGAAGAGGAGCTAAAGAGGAAGGTAGGATGCTCTCCGGAGGTAAGAGCCGCTGCCGGGCGTCTTTCGGCAGAAGCCGCGCTAAGGAGAGCACTGTGAGCGGCACAATCGTCTTTGCGCGAAGAAGCCGCTTCTTGGGCTCCGGCAGCCGGCGAGAGCGGCAGCTTCGGGAAGGTGAAGAAGCAAGCTGTACAACACTGGGATTGTGTGCGCACCTTGCCAACTGATAGAAAACAGTACCTTTGCACTCTCCTGACTTTTCCAATCACAGGAACATTCGATTGGAAGCTGTTTTGGACAACTTTTCTTTTCTTCCTGCCAAACACTTGGCAGACATCCGTGCAACTTCTAGAACACGAGGGGAGATGTTTTCTGTGCTGGCACAGTTTTTCCTAGCCAGACATAGTGGAAAAGCTTGTTGCCGAGGTGTAGATGAGAAGAGGAGCTAAAGAGGAAGGTAGGATGCTCTCCGGAGGTAAGAGCCGCTGCCGGGCGTCTTTCGGCAGAAGCCGCGCTAAGGAGAGCGCTGTGAGCGGCACAATCGTCTTTGCGCGAAGAAGCCGCTTCTTGGGCTCCGGCAGCCGGCGAGAGCGGCAGCTTCGGGAAGGTGAAGAAGCAAGCTGTACAACACTGGGATTGTGTGCGCACCTTGCCAACTGATAGAAAACAGTACCTTTGCACTCTCCTGACTTTTCCAATCACAGGAACATTCGATTGGAAGCTGTTTTGGACAACTTTTCTTTTCTTCCTGCCAAACACTTGGCAGACATCCGTGCAACTTCTAGAACACGATGGGAGATGTTTTCTGTGCTGGCACAGTTTTTCCTAGCCAGACATAGTGGAAAAGCTTGTTGCCGAGGTGTAGATGAGAAGAGGAGCTAAAGAGGAAGGTAGGATGCTCTCCGGAGGTAAGAGCCGCTGCCGGGCGTCTTTCGGCAGAAGCCGCGCTAAGGAGAGCGCTGTGAGCGGCACAATCGTCTTTGCGCGAAGAAGCCGCTTCTTGGGCTCCGGCAGCCGGCGAGAGCGGCAGCTTCGGGAAGGTGAAGAAGCAAGCTGTACAACACTGGGATTGTGTGCGCACCTTGCCAACTGATAGAAAACAGTACCTTTGCACTCTCCTGACTTTTCCAATCACAGGAACATTCGATTGGAAGCTGTTTTGGACAACTTTTCTTTTCTTCCTGCCAAACACTTGGCAGACATCCGTGCAACTTCTAGAACACGATGGGAGATGTTTTCTGTGCTGGCACAGTTTTTCCTAGCCAGACATAGTGGAAAAGCTTGTTGCCGAGGTGTAGATGAGAAGAGGAGCTAAAGAGGAAGGTAGGATGCTCTCCGGAGGTAAGAGCCGCTGCCGGGCGTCTTTCGGCAGAAGCCGCGCTAAGGAGAGCACTGTGAGCGGCACA